>NW_017805882.1:1192164-1250388 GCF_001891065.2 Hippocampus comes
TTTTTTTTTCTGGCGTTGCCAGATAACGGCACAGAAAGATGCACCAAATGTCACCTTATTGTATCTGTGTTTATGAAATAGTTACTAATTAATAGTTAATAATGAAAACGGTTCAGAACTAAGGAACATTTTATTGCAAAAGCCCAACTTTGTGATCAAATACAAATCCACATCGATGAAAAATAAATCAAAATACTCTGTGGTATTTTCAGGGGGCCGGACCAAATGCGGAGGCGGTCCGGATCCGGCCCGCGGGCCGTAGTTTGGGGACCACTGCTCTAAATGAACATTTGGCCAGGCTGTGAATAACTTTTTAGTTCGAACCCTCTGGAAAAGTACGGTATTGAATTAACACTGGGAAATTTGCAGTGCACTATTCTGCAGACCGGCTATTTGATTTCATTTTTTGGTAATTGGTAGCAGGTGTTGACAAAAGTGATGTTGCAGATATACACTCATTAAATGGCTTGATTTGTATGGTTTATCGGACAGTCAGACACAAGGGCGATAAAAACAGCCGCAATTACCGTATTTGTCTCAGTGCTGCATCAACTTTTCATCCGACGATCCTCATTGCTCTTGACTAGCCACAGAAAAAAATCCAAGGCAATGAACATTACATCAAATAGATTGCCGTGATGCAGCACTGCAAATGATTTATGGGTTTCATTTACAAACGCAGACTTGGTCACCATCCAAAAAGCAAATCAAAATGCAAAGGATGATGACACTGACACTAGAATGAGCAAACAAAGGAAGAACAAGAAAAACTAATTAGTAAACAAAACAAATACATCAATGAACAAAAAAAAAAACAAACAAAAAAACAAATGTGGTGAGACTAAATGTGAGCAGCTAAAGTATTGAATGCTGCAGACGTTTTCCTGACTTAGACTTTGGGCAAAACTCAATTTAATTATTTGGATTTAGAAATGACAACAAATGATGTAAAGGGAGGTTGGTAAGCTATTGAGTGTTTGTTTCTCTCTCTCTCTCTCTCTCTCTCTCTCTCTCTCTCTCTCTCAACAAAATGTAAAATACCGACACTAAATTGTGTGCACGTATTGTACCTCAAAATTGGTATTCAGATTATTCTTAATATGATGATGATAATTATTACTTGCAGACTAGCTTTGGATTCGAAAGAGCTCCCACTCTACAGCAGTCTGACACTGAAGGACATTACTAATTAACTAACAAGGCAAATTTCAATAGAAAACTCAAACAGGATCTTCACTCGCAAACGGCGGTGTCAAATGAATTCACAGGATATCACCTTAGAGTAATTAATTGAGGTAATTCACAGAGTGAATTCACAACCCACTCTTTAATAATGACCGAATGGTCACAGGGGCTAAGTACTAAGAAATGATTGATAATTTGGGGATTAAGATAGTAATGGACATAATAGACTTGCAAATAATTTATGATCTATGGGAGGTACAGGGGTAGGTTGAGCCACTATTGTTTTTCAGGATCACTACATGAAGGTAGTTTAAAATATTGGGCAGACTAATATTGGAATAGATTTTTCAGAATGCCAACATAGAATGGTAAATGGTGGCCTGACAGAAAACATGAAAACTGAGTTTTTGTAAAACAAGATGTCTCTTTCATGCGGTCCCTGAGAACATAAATTATAAACATCTCAATATAATGTAATAATTTGGAATCGAATCCCAATCCCACAAAATCAAACTGAAACATTCCATTGGAAAATGGACTGTCCTTGAATCGCATCCCAAAGCACTAATCCATATTTGCATATGGCACAGCGACCATTTTGAAATTATCGACCACAGCTAAAATGGTGCCATTTCATGCTAGCTTTTGGACTAAATTTAGGCTAACTTATGTACAGTATAAGGCAATTTTTTTTTATTACCTTTGTATTTGCACAATCATCATGAACCTAATGGGAGAGTAAATACAATTTCTTGAGTAAAATCAACTTCTGCCATGCAGGCTATTTCCTACATGGGATCTTTCCCCTCAACATTTGGTCACATGCTCAATTGTATTCATGGTTTCCAAGGAAAAGGGCTGGCTCAAATCGAACCCATGCTTATTTTTACCCCAGTCTTCCCGACAGCATTCAGCAAATCTAGGCGATGTTTACGATCTGAAGAGAAGATGCGAAAGTGGTGTCTCATCTCCACTTTTTATTTTGTGTTTATCAGCGAAAATATGATCTGGATTGTGCATGTGAAAGCACGTTGTACTCATAATGCTTTGTATAAATTACCACGTAAAATCCAGTTCACATGCGTGTATCTCATCAATTCATGTTGTAATATATTGTGTATTTTATTTTATTACCTTGTCTCCATATCTGGATGAAACAAGAGTGACAGACAGAGCTTTGATCGAGAGTTATGATTACATGAGGAATTTTTGTCTTGAAGTGAATTTTGCTGTAGTGTAGAACTGTTCGTACTTTTTAATTGTTTTGGACCTTGACAGAAAGTGCAGGTGCACCTAATGTGGTTGGTTTTTGAGTACATTTAGAATTTCTAAATCCATGCACCTCTCTGCTCATTTAGTGCTGAGATTGGAGAATTTGTGGGAATAAATACCATGTGGCACTGAGGCCCTTCATGGATTGTGCATTTGTGTGAGTGTGTGTGCGCGCGTGTGTGCGTGTGTGCGTGTGTGTGTGTGTGTGTGTGTGTGCGCGCGCGTTGCTTTGCAGTATGGAGCCATCTACTCCCACTGGCCATCTGTACTTGTTATTCTCATCCCCCATACAGGTCGAACATATCTAGTGGCAAAAAATTATTCTGTGAGCCAATTTACCAAACACAATTACCTGTGGTGCAAAATGAGTAGGCTACATTTGATAAAGATTGAATTTGAATCTGGAAAAAAAGAGTTGACTGCTTGTACAGAGGTGTGAAGCTATTGCTTGTTTCAGTCCAAACCATCACAGACAAAACACGTTGAAATTCACATTAAGGAATTTCGGAAAAGATACAGAGTCCATCTGGGCAGCTGTTATATATGATATGTCAGAGCAATGCTGCTCCAGGGGCACTGTTACACACAACATTCAATCGATTTTGAATTTTCTGAGGGAATTGTAGCTTTGGTCTAAAAATACATTTTCTAAAGACTTGAGGTGTACTGTACACAGGTCTGACTTGACATTTGCACCCCTCACTGATTTCTCAAGAGAGTCAATTGGGATTTGTTGAGGGTAATAGGTTTTCGCCTTCCGGACAAGTGGGTTCTGGAGCAGCCAGTTGACTGTCGGCTGGCTTACTTGAGTGTCACGACCTCCTCCGCTGCAAGGAATGCTAAATTAATTCAGTTTTTTTTGTTTGTTTGTTTGATGCTGTTGGTGAGTTGGCGAGTGGTTAAAATAAATACCGTACAACATAAAAATATACTTCACAATAAAGAAACAACACTTGTCGTGCTTTAACTTTAAAGGAACATTTGTTGATTTTGCTGTGTTTATTATTTCCAAAACCCACTATTCATTTCAATAATATGCAATATGGAACGTCCAGTGGCACGCACACAACAGCTGATTGTTCTTGGGAGAAGACATCAAGTTTCTGTGCACAGTCAAATGACAGCTCTCTATTTGCTGCCGCGGAAACATTGAATTTTATGTGGTTATTTCGAGCGTAAACAGCCAAACCTTTAAATCATTCTGAAGTCTTATCAAGAGTAAAAAAAAAAAAAAAAAAAAAAAAAAAAAAACGACGACAGCACAACGATCACAATTAGTAACTCACGGAGCATCTGATGGTTAAATAGCGCAGAAAGCACAGCACTGATTCGTCTGCTCATCCATGATGAGAATGGTCACAGAATTAAACATGTACGTAACTAGAAGCATATTTTTTTTAACCACAAAACTTGTGGTAACTTGAAAAGTTCATAAAAAAACAAATAAAAAAAGCGTTGTTCGTAATTCAAGCTTCCACTGTATGTACCGGTAGTTTAATTGATTTCAAATGAATTTCTAATCCTGATATCCTGAAGTGTGAAAACCATATTTGATGGGTCAACAGATTCTTGAAATGGAAGATGATTTGGAAGAATTGGGAATGAGTCTGAAATTCTGACTCATCATGAACAAAGAAAAAAGAAAAAGGCTGTTGTGAAATCGCTACATAACATTTCTGGGCCCTAATTCCGCACATGGCTCGGTTGGTGCGGCGCAAACCAATTCGATACATTTCATTCTCAGTTCATTTACTGCAATCAACCCTGCCTTGTCGAGTCACGTCTCTGCTGATTTCACCAGTAATTCATTTCATCTTCTTTCCTGCATATTTGTATTCTGCGTGAGATCACATCTTCATGCCCCGCCCCTTTTATTTACCTGGTGTCCTTTGTTACTTCATTGAAATGCTGCAATCTTATTTGCTGGCCTCAGTGTGAGAGTGTGACTCGGAATGTAGATGTGCGAGCGAAGTAAACGGCGCAGCTCCATTTTATATTCCATTAGGCATAACGCTATCTGCACTACTCCCAAAAGAGATGGTGCAATTACACGCATCAGAGACTTGCAGTGGAGGGATCTTCATCGGGTTGAATAATGGACTTCAATAAAGACATCATTAGGAAAAGAATCTCTCAAATCATTGTCAATTCTACAACGTGCCACATATACACACAAGCAAGTTCAGCTTTAGTGAGAGAAGTTGTTCGCCTCTTTTCCAATGTAACAGCATTTTAAGTCCTTTGGAGCGAAATGCCTATGTGAGCGTGAGGTAATACTTCAGCGTATTCTCTTTGCCTGTCACATTACAAGGATTATTGTTTCCCATGACCGATTTCATCAGAAGCCATCAAGCCTGCAAGTCTTAAAAGGTAAGGAGAAAGGAAATGTAGGCTAACGGCACACTTTGAAATCTTCACCCTCAAACAAACATCTCCTGACAATTGGTGGCCACGGCCACTTCAGCTTTGAATGCGTTAGCAAAAGAGGGAGGAAGAGAAGGAGGAAGCTGGGAGGCAAATGAAGGAGGTTATAAAAAGAAAAGAAAAAAAAGAGGGTCATCGATGGGTTGCAGCCGCTTCTCATTAAATTATTAGTGCATGAAATGAAAAAGGGGAATCTCGCTCTGCTTTACTGTTATCAACACGTAGATTGTCAACAGATTTTACGCTTTTACTCGTGATTCAAGTTTGGAATGAACACGTCTAAATGGACATTCTTTTTTTTTTTATGTGTCCGCCTGCCAACTCGTGTCTACTTTGAGCTTTCCGGCCGAAGTTACCCATGAAACAGTAACATGAAAGGAAAAATAATCCCACCCATTCTACATTGCCGCACTTACTATAGCCACTGTAGCTAAAAAGGTTTTTTAGTCATTATGGTTTCGAATGAAGAGCTTTACAATGTGTGTCAAAGTGAGCCTCCCTCCAGCTCTGAGAACAAGTGAAACTTCACCTTCCTAAATATATTATTGTTCTAGTGGGTTATGATTAGTATGCTGTTGATGTCCATTCAAAAAGCGACGTAAATCAGATTTAAAAACAAAAGAGAATACTTCACACAATGCAAATTTTTTTGGACAATTCCACTCTTAAATTGCATGCAGTTTGCTGCACTATGCATCGACTGCTATTGCTGTCCCCAAATTACAATATTCCTTATTGGTCAATTGGTTACTCGCCAACAGATGAAGCAATGGCTGTTAGAAAACTGCAATATGCGTTGATATTCAACATTCAATTGACGGCGCTACAGTTAATGTGAGTAACCAACAATTTTGACTTAGGCTGAAAAAAAATGGTGTGTTGAATTTGCTCAATTGTATTTTGTCAAGTGGTTGCACAAAATAGAATCATCTGGATTTACAGTAGGTACATTTTTTAATAGTCTGCTTCAAGAATGTATCTGGATCAAGATGATTTCATTTCATGGCAACCATTTGCCAGAATAAAATTGAGTAAATTCAACGCACCACGTCTATCAGTGTAGTGTGTATTTGTAAAGAGAGACTTCAATGGGTTAGCCAGGATTTTCCCAAAGAAAGAAACAAAAAAACAATGAGCATGCCTCCTTTTGCGTCTGTTAGATGTTGATGAATTGATGGTGGGAGAAATGACATGCACATCCAATATTAGAGGGTGCTTTCGTCCACACCCAACATCTTGCCTTTGGTCTTTGTGGTGATATATCCATTTTTCATATCTTCATGCATTATTTACACACCACAATGGTTCCCTTGTTGGTGTTTCCATGGAGAATGTATTGAGAAGCAAAACTGGAATGAGTTGCCTCACAAATAACTCATACTGATCGCCTTGATCAAAGTAAATTCGTTTCTAGCTAGGAGTCATTAATTATATATATTTTGGGGAATTAGTTGTGGAATGCAACTGATTGTTCAGTGGAAGGGAATTCGTGAAAAGTGTGAAGCTTGTTGAACAGAGGCGGTGGGGGGCAAGGGGGGAGGGGACGGGGATGTCATCTCTACTGGTGAAAACTGCAACATTCTTGTAAAGTAATGCATTATTACCGGTCGGTACAACTAATCTAATGAGATCAATACATTTCACTGAGCAACAGAAGAGTTGTCTTTTTGCAATATTCCTCGATTTAATATTTGTTAAATTTGTACCATTATTATTTTGGTTAACTTATTTAGCTTATGGGCGGCCCGGTGCTACAGTGGTTAGCGCGTCGACCTCACAGTGCAGACATTGTGGGTTCAATTCTGGCCTCCCTGTGTGGAGTTTGCATGTTCTCCACGGGCCTGCGTGGGTTTTCTCCAGGTACTCTGGTTTCCTTCCACATTCCAAAAAAAATGCATGGCAGGTTTAATGGAACACTCTAAATTGTCCCTAGGTGCGAGTGTGAGCGTGGATGGTTGTTCGTCTGTGCGTGCCCTGTGATTGGGTGGCAACCGGTTCAGGGTGTCACCCGCCTACTGCCCGAAGACAGCTGCGATAGGCTCCAGCACCCCCCGTGACCCTTGTGAGGATAAAGCGGATCGGAAAATGGATGGATGGATATTTAGCTTCATGGTGAGGCAAAACTCATGGCTCTGAGGTGTGCAAGTGTTGCAAATACTTTGGTCAATGAGTGTACACATACCATATAACAAAGGTCATGTATGATCCTCCAGGACGCACAACATCCACCCGGCAGCTATTCATAAGGTCAGATGCCGCTTCTGAACAACAACGTCATGTTTGATGACTCGCTGTTGTCAATTTTGTGAGTTCCATATCTCCACAGAACATCAGCTTTCCTCAGACGTGCACACACAGATCACTGCCTCTCTATCTTCAAGATGCATGGGTGCTCTCAAAGAGAGTGTGTTTAGTTCATCTTCAGGATACACAGTTTGTCTTATTCAACACCCTCAGTAATCACGTTAGGGACACTCAACACTTGGTGCATGCACTTCCTTCCCTGTGTGTGTGTGCATGTGTGTGTGCTGTTTTGTTGTTACTGAGAAATGCAGTGTGTGTGCGCCGTGCGGGGCGGTGGGGGAAGCATGCAGATTATGAAAAGACTGGGAAAAAAAAGACATATGTTGAAGACCAGATGAGAGAATCTTTGTGAAATTCAAAAACATTATTAGGGCCATCAACTGCCCGGATAGATCTTGCTATTAGGCAGCTCTTATCATCATCACATTTTGTTTCGAATTTGTTGCCGGTCTTGTGAAGATGACACCTTTGAATTAGCTTGTGATTGAAACAAAGTTTTTCCTAAGTACTGAGGAGATGCATACGGTGAGCTAATTTGATGTTATTGTTTTTTGCATTCAGCTCCCGTTGGATTCTGTTTTATTATTGAACATTGAAGCTTCATGAGGTCTCCTGTTGTCTAATCTTTAGCTTCAAGCTGCTTATATCTGTTGTGGTTCTTCTGTTGAGCCAGTTGCAAAAGTATCCACACATCTGTTTCACTGATACAGGTTATATAAAGTTGCTCATCCGGTCAATGTACAATATACCGAGTTTGTTTGTGTTTTGAGTTCGGGAAGAAGCCTTGAGAGCAGAACAGTTAAAACGTAGCTAGAAAGGTAAGAAAAAGACGAAAAGACCTAATCGAATGAGGTTGAGAAGGTCTGGTGGTTCGGGCCCTTGAAATATCTATCTTTTGTCCCTGGAGGATGAAGTCAATGTACCGGACGTTAGGATGTTGTTTGTTTGCAGAAAAGGTCACCGGCTCATTTCGCTCAGGAAGGACCTCCTAATGCTTTATAAATAAATGCTAACGGGAAGCTTGAAATTTTGTTACTCCGCATGATAGGTGCACCATTCGACTGAATGACAGACCTTGTCATTTTTTTTTTGTCAAGTTCAAAGGATGTGACAGTCAATTAATTTTGTTGATGAAAAACAAATGTGAAATACAATAATTCTACCGTTCTTAAAAGACCGCATAACATGGGAAGCTGGTGGTGTGCTTTGTTTAATGAGAATATCTGATCCGATGCAGAAGGATGGGGGATCTGGGGTCTATCTCAGCTAGCTTTCGAGGTTGGATACACCCCACATTCATCACTGGTTAATGACAGCAGTGATAAATAAACACTGACAGCTAAATCACTGAGTCTTGCTTGACATTTACACCTACCGGCTATATGGAATGTTCATGAAACAAACATGCATGGATATTTATGCATACAAGTGCACTTTAATGGATTAAAATAATGTGGAAAATGCAAATTAATTCCTTGAGTTCATTTCAGAAAGTGAAACTCGTGTTCATTCGCTATGGAAATTTAAGATTCCAGAAATTGAAAGAACAACCCGCTACAGGGATTTACCTCCATTGAGAACTTCTTGAGTCCCCGTCTCCAAGTCCAACGTAGTCTCATGTTGCATACCCTCATTTTCATGCACGCCTTCACGCTTGCTAGCTGCGAATAAAGGGGCGGGCTTGTTTGCAATACATTGCTAAGTAGACATCTAAGTCTTCTGAGAATAGTGTTGTAAATGTGATCGACAAAAATTGTTCTGTGATATTCCATCAACGTATGCATTTGTTTTCCTACCTAATTAACAGATTGATGTTGAGTGCCAATGTGGACTAAAACATGCGTGGGTATGCAAACAAGCATCTTGTGTGCCTCAACTCAAGTACAACTTTATTGTCAAATGCGCTCAAATTTACAATCAAAGGTTAATTTTATGAGCCGCTGCACTTGAAAAAGAAAAAAGTCCCTGAAATAAAGTGATCAGAGCAATTATCTCACTCACTCACCTTGACCGCTTGCCCTCTAACGTGGATGCCTTAGTACACGGGATACAAACGTGATGTCACATGAGAAGGGTAGATTCGGTCCGGCATTGTTATTGTCACATTCTGCCAGATCTAAACCAGTCTCGCCATTTTCCAGAGGTGGGCATTCTGTCAATACAAACAAACGCTCCGTCAATCCGTCACCGACATTCACGGTAATCAGTGGATCCTGAGCCGTCTCGCTGTCGAGTGCATCAAAAGAGAAACATATGGAGAGAAGATGGAGAGAATTTCACCTACTGTACCTTCAGCCACGTGAGCAACATTTCATCTTTGCTAAAACCACCAAGTGACATTCTGGCAACATAATCATACGTGAAAATGTTAATCAGATTTGCATAGCTTTGAAGTTCTCCGGAAAAGTTCCACTGGAATACAAGATGAAAAAAACAGTGAGACAGAAAGAGGCTTAGATGCACTTTAATCTTCTGATCAATGTTTACTGGCAAACAGTGCACAGCGACAATTAGTTGTCTGTTAGTTTTGTGAAAATTGGCTTTAAAAAAAGCTAATGACATGAGACAAATATAATGTTTAATCTATTCTTAACCCATCCCCCACATAGAAAAAGGATATTGCCGCAATCGTGTTAGCTTCAGCTCTCTTATCTTCTCACTGGCCTTTGTCCATTTGTTATTTCGGCTAGTGGCCGGGAGGCAATAATATTAATGGTTAATCAAAGTTCTTTTTTGTTGTCATCAATAACTACCTCCATTTCTCAACTCTAACCCAAATTTTTTGGTCAAAAATCACCAGTGTCGATAAGATACATGAGTATATATGAGACAATTTGTGACATTGTATCTTCGTTTCCTGCTTGCCCGGGGTTGTGGAAAAGTTGCAGTTTCATACCAATATGCAATGTAATGTCTAATATTACAAATTTATCAATAAAAGCATAACTTTTGCTCCTCACTTTGAATCACGGAGCATTGCGAGCATTGCCATTTCATATATCTGTTACTACCGTAACCGTGTCCGTTTGAACTCACATGGCCTCGGAGATGGTGTCATTTATTACTCGATGGCAGAAATGCTCACCCGTGAATTTGTAATTTACTGTACCTTGCACATGCGTGTAATTATAATTCCATCGATGTACCAGTAACTGCTTCCATACACGGTCGCATCAGTGTCAACAGCACATGTGCAACAGAGCAAGACAAATGTTTTCTGCTTTAGTTTTTTTGTTGGTCCACATGCAAAGTTATGGTCCTTGAGAGACCATCCTCTCTATTTTGTTGACTTCCATACCTTTGAAGATACTGTACTAAGAGAAGCACATTCTCCAACCGAATGCAGTGGTCAGTTAGCCCTGTATTATGTTTCGGAGTTGAAGGTACCAACAGAGAAGATAAAAAAACAGCAAATTGGGTGAGCATATAATACTGTCAATGAGTACAAAGGAAAATCCTATTTTGAAGGGTGATTTTGGAGGGGCGTGATATACACGTGAGCGTGTTATATTGCGGTAGATGCAGTTCCAAATTGCTGTCACTGTTTGTTGATGTAATGGTTAGAGGTTAATTATTATGGCTAATATGAAAATTCAGAAGCTACATGACAACATAATTAAATGATACGCGTCAGTATCCAATTAGAAAAGTGCAACACACACTACAGGTTGAGGATAGCCGGTCATTTTTCAAACCTCTCAAAAAATGATCTACGGTCATTGAACTGCTATCCCTGGCCGTGTTATTCTTCATTATGAGCATAAATGGTTGGCTGCTGTTTACTTGGAGACAATGCTTATTGATCTTGATAGTGTGCCAGGCTGTTTCTTTTTCGGCGTTCACTTTCTCTGCAGCTGCACTGGAGGTGCTGAGAGTCTGGAGGGTTCAAAACATGTCTCCAAATATACATAGTTAGACAGTGTTTTTTTTTTTTTACTTATTTTGTTATTTTTTGACACGATGGCAAGAGTTGAATTAGGTCACTTAAATACCCACTGAAGGCCTATCTCCCCATATATAATGTATGTATAGTGTGTGTGTGTGTGTGTGTGTGTGTGTGCGTGCGTGCGTGCGTGCGTGCGTGCGTGCGTGCGTGCGTGCGTGCGTGCGTGCGTGCGCGTATAATGGCAGGTGGTGAGTGACCTAATTGACCTCTTCGACACCATGACATTACCAACTGTTGGACAAAAATTGGACAAAAAAATCTAAACGCTATACAGTATGTGTGACATTAAAGAAGAGACACAGAGACATTTCACGGATTTGTGGATAAATACTGCTACTGGTAAAGCAAAAAACAGTTACCTTCATCTTCCAATACATCACCAAACAATTCCAAACCGCTGCACTACAATATAGCAGCTCCCAGTCAAGACTTATCAATATAAAAACTAAATCACATCGTACTCACTAGACATGCTGATGCAGGCACCTTCTTTCTTTGCCCCTCTGTGTAAGCTAACTGCAGCTCATACATACAATGACTAAAACTGCTCATAAAAATCCGTTTCTGGGCTGAAACACACCAACCAGCAATAGTGTTGGTTTGACCTAACCTCTTAAAGTCCAGTTTTTCTTAAATTGCACTTTAACAAAATGAAAGTAGACTTACAAAACTGGCATAGGATTTCGTCTTGGCAGAACGATGATGGAGAAAATAACACAAAATGACATTTAATGTTGCTGGCAAGTGCGCTCAGTGAAAAATAAATGTTCACTTGGTGATTGTGAAGATCAGAGAAAGCAATTCATTTCACTCCCATACTTAATTCAGCAGTAGACCTTTTGAAAGTAACTAATTCTGAAGCCAGAGCCCATAAAATCTCAGACCAAATTAACATTGCACATTCCAGAAAACCATTTTGGCATTACAAAGACAGGTGAGAAGTCAAACAACACATATACCCTGTTTGTAGACTTCAGCTCTGCGTTCAGTACCATTATCCCGGAACTCCTCCAAGGTTCTCCAGCTCAGTGTGTCTCTTGCCATCTGCCAGAGGATCTGCCGCTTTCTGACAGGCAGGTCAAAACAAGTGAGCCAAGGGGGGACAACATCATCAATACGTACCATTAGCACTGGAAACCCCCCCCAAGGATGCGTCCTTTCTCCGCTGCTCTATTTCCTCTGCATGAGTGACTGCACCTGAACGCACCCAGCTGTCAAACTTACACATCTGTGAAGGCACAATTATTGCTGAAAGGTACCTGCAGGTTTTGGAGAAACATGTTTCCATCCAATCAACGGCCTTTTCATGGATATCGCTGCTTATTTTAGCAAGACAATGCCAAACCACATTCTGCATGTGTTACAACAGTGTGGCTTCGTCGTAAAAGAACGTGGGTACTGGACTGGCCTGCCTGCAGTCCAGACCTGTCGCCCATTGAAAATGTGTGGTGCATTATGAAGCATAAAGTACGACAACGGAATCCCCAGCCTGTTGAACAGCTGAAGCTCTACATCAAGCAAGAATGGGAAATAATTCCACCTACAAAGCTTCAACAATTACTGTCATCAGTTCCCAAACGTTAACCGAATGTTGAGCCTATCCCAGCTGATTTTAGGCAGAAGGCAGACTACACCCTGAACTGGTCGCCAGTCAGTTGTGAGTGGAACTGCAAAGTCTTTAGAGGCACATTTCCCTTGCTACCGTTTAGACAGTCACCTAAAGACACCAAAAGACGCTAAAGGTGATCCACAGACAAAAAAATAAACCACATGGTTTGTTTCATCTTGAGTTTCCATTATTTTTTTTAATGCATCTGTATTACTAGATGTTCACACTTGCAATATTTTAAGAGAAATAATATTGTGGGACTGCTTCCCCGCATTTGGGTCTGCCTCTTGTCTCCACCGTGCAAACTCACCAACAACAGTCGATTAAATTTCAAATTATAATAAAATACTTGGTTTGGTCAGAGCAAGTCACCAGAGGAAACAAATAGTGTACATTTGTAAGGAGGTTTGGAGACAGAAGAAGGAACAATTATATATTTAAAAAAAAAAAAAATCATGCACACAAATCCGGAGTCCGCAGTGTGTTTCTGATTACAAGAAGAGAAAGACTGCCTGGGTGACACATTCATCAAGCCAACCTGTAAAGGGAACGAGAGCATTATTTAACAGGGTTGTTGTCATTTAACTAAATTGATGTTGGGTCTTTCTCATTTTCTTTAGTGTGTGTGGCTTCTGATTTACATCGATGGAGAGTGACGTATTGACATGGCCACTAATTTACGCTTTCGAGATGTGGTGGGCTGCTGCACAGTAACCACCTGACCTTGTATGAGACCACTAAATCAATAAAGAATAAGTAGCGACCAATGAGCAAGAGTTGTCAGACAACACAGTCTGATATATTGGTGCATGCTGCATCTATGAGCAGAGGTAGAAGTATATCACTCTTTTTCAACTTAGAATCAGCTCTTTTGTACAACGCATGATGAGGCGCAATGGCATTCCTTCTGATTTGGGGTCAGAAAAAGGGCCCAATTCATGTTCTTCAAGTTGTCGTCAGTTTACCATCTACAGTCCAATGGCCAGACTGAGGGCATTAAGCTTCCGTCCACACTTAAGGTCCATCCATTGGTTCATGTTTCCCTGCTCAAGCCTGTCACCCTCCCCGGTTGAAACGTTACAATAAACAGTCACAACTGAATTATCACAGTCCCGTCAGTTGCACAAACAAGTTTCAAAGATCTTTAAGTAAAACTGACAACAGTGTATGCGAATGCCGTTACACTTAAGATTGTTGGTAGATTGATGTCTCAGTTGATTTGTTTGGAGGGTGGGGGGGCGGGGTTATAAGATAAGATAAGAAAACCTTTATTTGCAATCTACAGCAGCAGAATTTAAGTGTGTGGGGGGGGGGGGTGTAGAAAAATAAAACAAAACAACCATGAAGCCTTGTTGCATTTGGTAAAAAAAGTATTGACCATTTGATTAGTAAACAGCCAAAGTAATAGTATATACAGTGTTTCTCACTCTCACTCACTCCCAATGCATCCCAAATGTCTGACTTTTATCAATAAGGCGTGACCAAATTGGATTCTCCCTCTTTATTGTTTTCAATCAGTTTTTTTTTTCATTTTCTAGCAATCTATTAACAGGCTTTAGCAACTTTTGTAGCGGCATCGATCAAAGTCTTTATTAATGTGATGTTCCAACAGCTCAGCGAATTTCAAAAGGCCTGTTTTGCATTGTCATTAATCATATCTACAGCAGTGAGGAAACCAGAATAAACACTGGCAAAAATAAGTACAGTATTTTTAAAATAGTTGTCACTTTAATGTGTGGTATTTATTTATTTTTTTTTCACAAGCACAACTCTAAAATGAAGCATTAAGCCTGAATTGATGCTGGCTTTTGAACTTTGCGTCCATAAAATGGTTCTTTTATTCTTTGGCCTGGAGGAAACAACGTCCACACTTTCCAAAAATAATTTGAAATATGGACTTGTCAGACCACAGAACCCTTTTGCACTTTAAATCAGTCCATCTTAGATGAGCTCAGGCCCAGAGAAGCCGGCGGCGTTTCTGGGTGTTGTTGATAAATGGATTTTGCGTTTTAAGTTGCTCTTGCAGATATAGCACCCAAATGTATTTACTGACATTAGTCTTCTGAAGTGTTCCTCAGCCCATGTGGTGATGTCGTTAACACAATGGTGTCGGATTTTGATGGAGTGTCGCCTGAGGGATTGAAGATCACAGGGATCCATTGCTGGTTTTTCGGCCTTGCTGAAATGCAGTGATTTCTCCAGATTCTCTGAAACTTTTGCTGATATTATGGATCGTAGATGATGAAATCCCTGAATTCCTTTCAAGTTTACATCGCGGAACATTGTTCTTAGACTGCTCGACCACTTTCTCACGCATTTGTTCACAAAGAGGTGAACCTCGCCCCCATCTTTGTTGACTGAATGACTGAGCATTTCAGCGGAGCTCCTTTTATACCCAATCATGGCAGCCACCTGTTCCAGTTCGCCATTTAGGATCTTCCAAACAAGTGTTTGATAAGCAGGCTTTGTTTGCCACCTGTCCCAGCTTTATTGGAACAGGTTACAGCCATTAAATTATGAATTAATGGTTATTTGCTAAAAACAATGTTTTTAACATCACTAAATATCTTGTCTTTGTAGTATATCCAATTAAATATGGGTTCAACACGATTTGCAAATCACTGTATTCAGTTTTTATTTCTTTATTTAACATAACATCCCACCTTCATTGGAATTGGGTTTGTAATTCCGGATGCAAGATATTTTGTTGTCATTTGCACGGTGAAAACAACAGTTCCACAAAGCAATGAATCTCTTGCTTAACATGAGTTTGCAACACATTGCTCAAACTAGCATTTCTTGAAAGCCGATCAGGTAAAAATAAAAGCATTCATAAAATGGCATGAGAAAAGCAAATGACAATGTACGGAGAGCAGTTAAAATGTAGGCGCCATTAAGCATGTGCAAAAATACTCATTCACGTGGATAATGCATTCAAGTATGCAAAATATTTTTGTATAATATATGTAAATGTCACCATGCATGACGAGGAACTTGGAAGATAATGTTCTGTCTTACTGTGCAGAATTGTAAATGTAATTCATTTATTCATTCAAGGAAAATGCATGCAGCTGCAGCACATGATCGACCACTTTGTGATGAATTGAAATTGACTGAAAAAGTGAAACATCCTCTCTCTATGAGTTATGAGAGTACTTAAGAGTGTAACAACAAGATTTCTGATTTGGTAGTTATGCCTCGTAACTTTTCTACAGGTATGCTGCTGTGTGTTCTATGTAAAGGTAATTACCTTGAAAGCAGGCAGCACTGTGTAGCGTTTGCATGATTTCCTTGTAATTGCGTCGGTTTTCTACAGGTACTCCAACATTTCAAAAACATGCATCTTAGGTTCATTGAATAATCTATATTGGTTATTTTGGCATGAATGTGAACTTGAATAGTTGTTTGTCCACATATCTACTTTGAAATACACTGACATCACGACAATAGGGATCATTGAGCAACATCACTATTACAGTACAACATCCAATTCCAACACCCTAAAGGCCGTCCTATTTCTTATTTATACTTGTAAAGTCACATGAAAACTTGGACATCAAACTCTTGTCATCTTTAGCTAACATACAGTATCAATTAAGACTTAAATATCATGTGACTTCAGCTCAACGATCGTCGAAAGAATTAGGCCCCTAAATATTTGGGATATTGTCGTGGCACTTGGCATGTATTCAATACACGTTACGTATAGTAACAGGATATAAAGAAGACCAGCGATTTAGGCAAAAAATGTCGGTAGAAAATAAGCACTGAAGGCTATTTTATTGCTCAAACCGATCATTTAAAGCATTTACCAATAATAGATGCTATTATTTGACAATAAAGTTATACTTGATACTTGATAGATTGACATTTATTTTGTGAATGCAAACACTTTTTCTTCTTTCTTCTTTCTACCCACAATCTTGCTGCTGTAGACTGTAAATTTCCCCAGTGTGGGACAAATAAATGATATCTTATCTTATCTTATAGTAGTTAAGCGATTCTTTTCTGCTCAGCTTCAAAGGCCTTGGCTGCTGGCAGGTGAAAACTTGTAGAAAGTTGGTATATTCAGTGAAAAAGTAGCAAAGTATTCACAGCATGTTAACAAACCAGCATCAAAACAAAAATAATTGGTGAGAGCTGGAAAGCAGGAGCGCGGCGGCCAACTGAAAACATGTCAGCAAAGAAAGGAAATGGGGCTGGCCTTCTCGTGCTGCACAGATGATCAGTGATGGATAACGTGCTCTTTGTGGCTTTTCTAGGCTGACCGAAGCACAGGAACACACACACACACACACACACACACACACACACACACACACACACACACACAAATATTGGAGCGCGGGGGTGGCGAAGGGGGGGGGGGACAAAATGCACATTTTAAAAAAAGGAAAATGGAGCAGTCACCATATTTGTGACACTTCACAGTGGTTATGGGTCAGAGGAGCCTGGTCCATGTTTCCCTTTTCCATATTATTCCAGCATACATTGGCCTGTTTGCTTAAATTGTGTACCTTTTCTATCGAGGCTGACCTCATCTTCGCCTGCCGTCATGTTCCATTATGTGCCATAAAAACCCTTGAAAACAGGACTCCAGGGATACAATGGATGTTATCCATACTAATGCCTGCAGCATCTTGAATTGGAATCACACCCGGTGGAAAGTAAAAAAAAAAAAAAAAATCGTAGGTTATTAAATCTCCGTATCTTTTACAAGCCCAATAGATTCTTTAAAAAAAAAAAAAAAAAAAAACGATGTTAAAAATCTCAGAAAAATGGAAACCTTTAAAGACAGAAAACTAAAAAATATATATATTGGGAAATAAAAGAAAAAAAAATCTGCAAGATAATGCAGCGGTTGATTGCAGTTTTTAGTTTTAATCACACCAGGCACCACTAGATGGCAGATACTGTATGTCTTAGTTGCAATTAGACTGGGTCTGACATTGCCCTATATTACAACTTGAGTAGGCCAAATATAATTTTGTAGATTTGGAATGATATGCAAGACAAACAGTACTCGTACCTCAATAATATTAAAATGTAAAGTGAGTTTATTTTGTTGAAGAATACGTCCAAATTGAGTTCTTGTACTTTATGTTGTATTTTTGTTCAGCAGTTTTGTGCCATCTTTGAATGCTGATTTTGGTGATATATTTTCCCAAAATTCCCGACGACCAACCGGCCCCTGATAGATAAGCAATGAGACTTTTTTTCTGTTTAAGAAGATGTGCTGAGTGTGCAAACTGACAAAATATTTAAGCTGTGTGCCAATTATTCACAATAAGTTACCTAATCGCTGCTTCCGAGAATAAATTTTGGGTGGTCTGAACTCCATGCAAACTTACTGTTCTTTGCTTTTATTGCAACTTCCCTTGCTTATTAAGCATATATCACATTCTCAGCTATTTTCCAAAGTTGCTTAACTTTCAGTATGGTAATGTATTTCTGCATTTCTCCCCATCCCCAAAAAAAGGACCCATTTCCGTCAAGCTTCCATTTTGAAGGATCGGCTGTCAACTATGATTTCTTGCTGAGAGGTTGGTTGTGCTTGCCTTCTGCAAGCATATTCATCTTAAATGAATTTGGAGGGAATTCAGGAGCAGCTTTTTGCAGAAGCTGTGCAACGGGCGATCACAGCAGAATTTTACCACAGTAAGCACAATTTGATGAGGTCGTGCTAGTGTAGTCCTATGGGTAGCAGCAGATGGGCGCTTGGAAACAAACACAAAGGGTTGAAATAACTGGGACAGTATGGGATTAAATCAATCTCACAAATTATGAATTTAAAGCGGGTTTCAGTTGTTTTGACTATTCATTTAACAGAAGTCAGCAAGGCAAAGGAAGAATTGCAAATGTTGAAGCACGTCTGTATGTGGTCATGTCAAGTTACACTACTCCAGGTCGACTTTTGATTTCTTTGTACACTTCCTCATGTACCAAAGTAGCTTCACTGCACTGCAAATCTGCGGCAGTGGCTGTCACTCACAAAAATCAAATATGGCCTTCGAGCAACAGCTTACCACTCTAAACCATCATAGAAATTTAAAAAAAAATGTTAATCACTGTATATAAAAATTTAAATAAAAAATGAAATAAAATCTACAGTAATTCAGATCTGACGATAATGCATGAAGGCATCGCACATTCAGATGTGCTGACAGTGAGTCGGCTTCAAGCACAGGGTACCTCTAACATTCTTAACTGGCATACCGTAGATGCAGAAAACAAACTTAATTGCAGTTTATAAAGACGGAATTAAATTAACCTTTGATGAAATAGGCATACCAAACAAGCAAGCAGAGGGAGGCCTGCTGCTGATGTGAGTCAGTTGAACACATAAAAAAAAAAAATTGCTGTAGACCTGGGCCCTGAACATTAAACCACATAAATTTCCACCTTAATAGTAAACAAATACCGTATCGCTCAGCCCTTGGCTAGCAGACATCATAGCTAGCAGTATGCTGTCGGCGGTAACTCATATGAAACTACATTTAAAAATGTAGAGTGTCATGGCAGGTACAGTGGTCACATAATATAAGACGAGGAGAAAGTACTGAGCTGGCTGCCCGAATCGCCATACAGAATGACCAAACTATTATTTATAGTGCTTCTATAGTGCAGGACTATATAGTGAATAAGGGGTTAGGGCACAGATGTCAAACTCAAAGCCATGTTTAAAGGAATTGCTTCAAATTCTGGGAGGACAGATAAACCTAGTCACATTTCTCAAGGACGGTAATTTCCCCACTATAAGGCGCATCTAAAAGCATTCAATTTTCTCAAAAGCTGACAGTGCGCCTTCTAATCCAATGCGACTGATATATCATCAATATTCTGATTTCTTGTACGTTGTATTTTAAATGTTCTGGAAAGCCCTTTTTTACAGCTACAGCGGTTGTGAAAGCTAGATATAAATAAAGCTGTATTGCATTGTATTCCTTTCAGCATAGCTCCATCTAGTTGATGCATAACACATAATGCAGTGCACCCTATACCTGTATATGAAAACAGTTTTAAAAGAGGCCATTCATTGAAGGTGCGCCTTCAAGTGTGGAAAATATGGTACAATCATGACCCCGACTATAATTCATCCATCCATCCATTGTCTGATCCGCTTTATCCTCACAAGGGTCGCAGGGGTGCTGGAGCCTATCCCAGCTGTCTTCGGGCAGTAGCTGGGGGACACCCTGAACCAGTTTCCAGCCAATCGCAGGGCACACACAGACGAACAACCATCCACACTCACACTCACACCTAAGGAAAATTTAGAGTGTTCAATCAGCCTGCCATGCATGTTTTTGGAATGTGGGAGGAAACCGAAGTCCCTGGTGAAAACCCATGCAGGCCCCGGGAGAACATGCAAACTCCATACAGGAAGGCCGGAGCCGGGATTGAACCCCAAAAAAAGTGTCAGAGCTCTCAATATCTTTGCCCAACCATGAAAGATAAAAAACACAAATTATTATGATGTTTTTCTGTATTTTAGTGTGCAAGTTAGCTTAATTTGTGTTCATAACTATGCCAAATCAAGTAAGATTTAATATGAAACGGAGAGTTACCTCTGTGAATCAGGAGGGTCTTTGTGCAATGAAGCATCACAACCGTTGATTTTACATAAACCAAGCCAACTTGAACGCGGCTAGGTTGACTATGTTATCTCAATAATATCTAAAAATCATTCAGATGTTAAAATGAGGCAAAAATTACCCCCTACAGAAAATGGAAGTCAATTTGCAAGACATAAATTTAATTCAAGAGCAACAATATATTTTTTTCAAGCTATTTTCACCACTTGAAATTGGTAAATGTTGTGTAAAAATAACATGAAGTAGAGATGGACCATTAGTATCGATATTTGAAAAGAAAGTTAATTTTACCATATTTGGAAATTTTATAGATATATGGTGAAGTAAAAAAACCAAGCTACCCTGCTTGTTTGAACTTCAATCATCATCAACAACAAAATTACTACCCAACTCTGATGAGCTATGCCTGCTGTCCCATTTCCTCAGCCCTGCATGAAGCACTGTAACAACATTACAACATTATGTCCTTATGCTGCTTCATCACAGACGGCTTGCTAGTACAGTACTGTACTTTGGTGTATCATACATTCTCTGTGAAGGAGTACGCACAGCTAAATATGAGTAGTGGTTTTGTTATTTGTCCTATCTTTGATGTCTTAATTTATAAAATTAAATGGAGACGTAATTTAAAAGCAGGCGGCAGATTCACACAAGAATAACTTTTTCAACAGTTTAGTTTCTCATCAAAATGGTCGACAAAATGACTCTTGGAAACTATAAAAGCACCCTAATGCCAGTCTTCAAGTGTTTTGCATGCAAACTCAGCCATTAGGCAGTACTTGTCATATTACTGAACAGTTTTGTCTCCTTTTTAATGCTTATATAAAACACTACATACCACTAAAAGGCTCTAAATTTAAAAGGTTGCATAATCATTAGGATTTCAAATATCCAAAGGCACTGGTGCCCGCAGATAAAGGGCTGCATAAAAAGGAGGAGCGGTAGAGATCGTCCGAGTATGCAGTCAAGGATACAGTTGGTGCAGAGACAAAATTTGCTGTCATCAAAAGTTGTCAATGGCAAATTTTGATATGAGATGCTAAACTTCCTTGATCCTTTGAATTAAAATGATGATGATATTGTTTTAAATTTAAATGTAAAAAAATGGAATCTTGAATGGCCGTGGCCATCCAGGCTGGTGTGGTACAATGAAAAAGTTGCTTAGAATAAACTGAACTAAAATAATAACCCATTTGACTAGTTTCCTCTTTCCAGTGTTGCCAAGGAAACTGGACAGTGAGAGGACACACAAACTATCGCATTCTGCCTCGCAAAGGTGGTGACGCAAATTCATCTAGATTACTTACAAT
This sequence comes from Hippocampus comes, assembly GCF_001891065.2. Taxonomy (NCBI): domain Eukaryota; kingdom Metazoa; phylum Chordata; class Actinopteri; order Syngnathiformes; family Syngnathidae; genus Hippocampus; species Hippocampus comes. The sequence continues at coordinate 1,213,807 of NW_017805882.1, forward strand.
AAACTGGATGTAAAAAGCCACATCGCACAATAAAAGAATACTACAGTGATCTTGGCATGTTGTGTCCTGAAGCTGCTGTCTCTGAATCAATTAATTAATTCATCATCTGTTCACATTTAATTAGAGATGTTCTATGAAATTTTCTGCATTTGACTGGCGACCACTCCAGGGTGCACCATGCTTCTCGGAAAAAAGACATCTGGCATGGGCTCCAGATCACCCGTGACACAAATTGAGGATAAGTTGGATAGGAAATGGATGGCTTGCTGTTCTATGAATACGGAGCAGCATTAAAGGCATTCACATTTCTGGCTGCATATGATTTGTGAACTGTGGCTTATTTGACTCTGGACCTTAACAGCGTTTTGTTTTTTTTTCTTAGCATGCAAATTACTAAGCAAAGTTGCTATGAAGTGGCAGACGATATATAGAATTAAGGTTATGTTTACTAAAAGGTGATGTCACGTCACAAATGAATCCTCCGTGTTTCTGAATCACAGTTATCACCATGAATGACTACATTATGATTCATGTTTCAAGTGAAATTAATTTAAAGTCAAACATAGAGTCAATACTGTTACTCAAAACAACTTTCATAGACTCACAGACAATTGCCAATCTTCCACCAAAGCACTGTCTCCCACGCAATTTGGGCTTCAGATGACATATAGGTCGGATAAATGCGACCTGCCATTCAGACTGAGGTCGCATTACAAAAAAGAACAGAAAAAAAAAAGAAAAAAACAACAACAACAAAAAATCTGATACGGGTCGCATATGGGCAAAAAAATCTGATCTGGGTCGCATTTGCCTGCAGTGTAACCTAGCCTAAGTTTCCGTCAGTAATTCATGCCGACACACATGGTCCCAGTCCGTCTCTCGTTCATGACAGCCAATTGACGTCAAGAACATAATTTCCACTGCAGGAGCCGCATGAGCAGAAAAAAAAAAGACACACGGTTGATGTGGCGATCACTGAAATAAAAAACAATATGGGACGCATGTCATTACAGTCTGTAAGACCAAAGGTAAACAATACAGTTTTACTTTTTCTTTATTTGGCTGCATGTCAGGTGTGTGGCACCTGTATGTGATATGGTTTCGGTAAGTCCATTAACGATGCCCTTCAGCTGACTTGGACCGACTTGGCGGTCCTGAAATATTGACGAAAGCTCACTGACAGACTAACGCACAAATGAATGCCCACCTCCCGTGTTAACTATAGTTCGCTTGCAGCTCCTAGACTAGCTCACACTTCTATCTGCTTTAATAAGTCTTCTCTTCGTATGTTCCTTCTGCTCACGGGCCCTCATATATGGCGCCGGAAACTAAGCATTGTGGGTAAAACGCCGCTACGTCACGGCTCCGCTTCCTGCAGGCTGAGAAGGAGCAAGTACGTCCGGTGCGTTTGGCTGCCATGGCATCTCGGACTGATGGGTCAGCCATTGTCTCCAAAACACATCTGGATGCAATTTTTCTTGATAAACTGCAGATATTTTTTCCTTCTGACCACTACAGGTACAGTTTAAAAGTGATGATTTTGAACGCGCAACAATTCCACCAAAACGTCCGGTACAAGAAGACAACTCTATAATCCAGCCTTTAAAGATGAGATCTCTCTTGTTCCAGATCTTGAAAAATGATTTTTATTTTCATGGCAAGCTGTCTCACGGACAATAGCACACAGTAAGAGAAGTTCATGGACCTTATTGATTCGGCATGCTTGCAGTGTAAGACCCTGACCTAGATGGGAAAAACTGCATGATGTGTCAGTCCCCAAGTGCGGCAGAAAAAAAAAAAAAAAAGAAAACAATGGGCTCAGAAAGTAGCTCAGCTGGCTTCAAAGGCACTAAATCATTAATAGACACTGTCGGCATAATTGAATGTGAGTTATTTAGGGAGACAAAATGCCACTGTAGAGACAAATACTGTTCCACCTGGGTTGCACTGAACATTAAAGAGATCCATCAGCCATCTTTCCACCAAGTAGTGCAGATTTTTTTTTCATGTTGCTATGATCACTAAATTTGCGAGGAGTAGGAAAATCTGATGAGTTACCAGCATTTGTATGGTGCATGAATAGCTAGAGCTAGAGACACTTGAGGTTGTAATTTTTCATTAAACATTTCAAAATAAAAGCTAGTTTTGCCTTTGTTTAAGGTCTCAGCCATACCTACATAGAGAACAGACTTGGCGGGTTTTAGCCTGAACTAACGCTGTTATTTTTATACAGTCGATTTCGAAAAAGACTTATCCATGTAAGATATTTACCATTATGTTGAGCTAAATTGAGGACATTCCCTTACTGTATGTCCAAATGCATTCTGCCAACGAGTGATTAACATCTTAGACCACTTGTCATGAAAATAGCTAGCAAATCTGTTTGAGCACTCTACCATTTTTAAGTTGAAATGCGAAAAAACACAGGAAAAACATTTACTGAAGTGTAAACATTAGCCAAATCAAAACAAAGAAGTCCAAGTCCAAATAAAATCATATGAAAACATTCAGGCTGAATAGCGGCATACAGTATTAAGCATTTCAGAAAAACAAAAAAATTCCTTGGTGATTACAAAATTGTTATTGTAGGGCAGCTGTGGCATAAACTCATATTGGGGAGTTCTCTAATACATTTTATGTGGCACTATACTTTTATCCCAAGGTTAACTGTTGATAGAGAAGGTCGACCGGCCATCAAAATGTAAGGAGAGTCATTAAATGTTACGAAACAATCTCTCGTCCTCTTTTCGCTGACACACTGCACTCACTTGTTAATTCTAACTATCACGTCTACATGACAAAAAGAGTGGAATCAAATGACAAGTGCCTTTAAAAATAAAAAATTAAAAACACATTTCCTTTTTGTTATACTAAACAGAGACCCAAAAACAGACAGAACATGACACAAGTCTTCAGTCTCCCCACTCCAAGGTAAGGTCAGTATCAACAAAATGAGGGTTCACAATATTTATTTTAGGCTTCAGAGGGGGAAATGTGCCAACACAACAACCACAAAACAAATCCAAGCCAACCTTTTGACTGCAAAACAAAGACATACAATGAAAATCGACTCTTAACCAGACTGAGAAGTAAAAGTCGGTGAAAAAAAGGAAGGCTTCTCCCTCTTACCAGTCTACAAGCAGAATACAATACACAATGGTCCTCCCCTAACTGATTTGTACAACACACTATACAAAACACTGTGTCCCAAAATAGGTTAACAAGAAAAAATGCAATGTTTTACCGGGTTGCAAGTGAGAGCTTGAAGAGGCAGATAGCAGGTGGTTGAACTTTTTTTTTTAAAGACCTCCGTTCTTCCTTTGGCCAATCACATATGAGCAATTATGTTGGGCTAGCCTATCAGCAGATTCCACTTCCTCACAATTTTAGACAGACACACACAAACAACATGCGAAACAATGTCTGAGCTGGCCTCCGGAAGGATAGAAAAGTAGTTGTCTGTCAATTCATCAAATTCTTTGATTTTAAGGATCTGCCGATACCGAGTCCTGAGCCAATACCTCGGCAATACATAAAAATAAATAAATAAATAAATAAATAAAATAACATTTAAAAAAAGAGCCCTCATAAATATGGTCTCGGATTAATATTGAAATGTACATACAGACATGTATAGACAGTACATAAATCTGTATGTTACATTTTAGCATATTTATATTTATATTATATGGGCCAATACACCAATGCAGTGCAAACTGCTTTTTGTAACAGTCAAAATAAGCAAAAGTTATGTATATTTTTTAGCTCTAAATTTGAAGGCAGACATTAAACAACTCTAAATGTGTATTGGTCAATCTCAGACATGTTTTATTGCTTATGTTTAGGTTGTTTGTTTTCTTTTGTACTGAAACTCTTCACGGGTTTTAAGCATAAAATCAGCAAATACATGAACTACAGACAACTCATTTATATTTATATAATGTTAATACAATACATAATGTGCAGGACGCTTGATAAAAATGTTTATTTCTAGGGGATGCAAATGGCACCAATTTGTGGAATGTCCTCTAATTTTAACCATTAATATAGAGTGAGGGATTTCTCTGTTTGAGTGCATTTGATTTATCTAATGGGGAGCAATAAATTTACAAGTTTATTTCTTGAGGTGTGTGGGCTAAAATGACGAGTCCACACTGCTATGTAGTTGGTGGGTATGTGCGTGACTTCTCTCACCTACAAATGACACTATTTATTTTTTGACATCGTTAAATGCGACCAGTGGGGAACAAGCTTGTTTGTCAACAAATACACTCATTAAATTTCTATTTGAAGCCACATCGTTTGGACATTTCATAATTGCTAAACTGCATGTCACTTGCTGGTCTCTTATACTATTCAGCAAAGCAGCTTTAGCAGGAAAGGCAAAATTGGGCTATTTTAGAAGTAGCTTTTGGCTTACCCTGAGTGTTTTCACATCTGTTTTGCTACAGCACGCTGTGTGTGAACACGCCTCTGTGGTCCATGCTTGTATGTGGCTCTACTCCCACTCTGACCATACACCCCCCCCAAAATAAACAAAATGGAACATTGTCTCATATAAAATGAAGCTATTACTGCATTTGATTTGGGATTAGTTGGTTACTTTGTAGCTGCTACAATTTCAGAAAATGAAAATAAAGATTGGTTTGCCCCAATCCCTGATCAACTGAAAATGACGTGGTCACACCTGAATTCCAATCACGTGATCTGATCGGGACATCCCTACAGCATAGAGTACTATGGATACAGTACCTTGACTTGGGTCCGTATCCGGACCGTGGTTGAGATTGTCAATCTCGGGCCTGATTTTGAGTCAGTCACAAGAAGGTGTCATGTCATATTACCGATGACAACAGGTGAATCTTAGGAAAAGATCACAATCTTGGCAATGCACGTGCAACACGGCCAGCAATTCTGCCTGGTCCGCGAAAGTAAACATGCGATTTAGTATCCACTGGGAACTTACGTAATAAATTAGGCCTATCGTGCTGAATTAATACCACTCTGAATTGACACTGATTGACACAATCAAAAGTGAGAATGTTCCATACAGCTCCTGTTTTATTCAGCATTAGATTGTACTGCTGCTCAGATTGTTGTTGTCGGTCTGTGGAAATACAAATACCATGCATTTGCTGTGAACAGCTTTCCCCACGACTGGTTTTAATACGTTGAATAAACAAGGTGAAGAATGTGGCCAGTGAATCCTTCAATTTGTCTTCAATTTGCAGGACACTGGATTTAAAAAGTAGCCTTTTTGTGGGATCACACGCTAAGGTCCTTGGATTTACCACTCCATCCATCTTGTGTAAGTCTCATTTACGCCACCACACTTTTCTTTATCTCACAGTAGATAGTTGATTTGAGATTACCACTCCAATCTGCCTTTGTCCTGCACGCCGCTCAATCCTTTCTGCCTACCCTAAAATTGCCTCTATCACAAAGCCTAACCAGCGTTTATAGTCAATCTCTGCATATAGAGCTCAAGAGACAAACCTTCGGTCAGTGCCCAACTCGCAGCCTTTATTGCCATCATTGCATTCATCCGCTTTGATGTCTCCACAATGAGACCTTCAACAGATCAATCACCTCGCCACTTCATTTCATCTCTCCATTTCATTTTCGCTTTCCAACCATTCCATAATCCTTTCATATGCTCTGGTGATCTATACCTATTGATATAGAGGAAGGGAGAGGATTTTGCTCCTTTCCTTAAATTTAGTCCTGTCTTCTGTCATTCCAGTTTATCACTTGCTCCAGTGGTGCAAGCACTGTAAAACCACAGGGCCGCATAGACTAATACTGTATTCCACTTTTTGGTGTGTACGTGCGTGTGAGTGAGTGTGTGTGTGTGTGTGTGTGTGTGTGTGTGCGTGTGTGTGTGTGTGTGTGTGTGTGTGTGTGTGTGTGTGTGTGTGTGTGTGCGCGCGCGCGCCACTCAAGTGAGCTGAGGCCATAAATTAACAAATAAGGGTGCAGAACGTGCAGGGTAGCAGCCGTCCTGATCCAGTGTTATTACTATGCATGGTTAGCCCTGTGATTTTTGGACGTTTGCGACTGATGGGGGAAGACAGACTGGCAAATTACACAGCATCATTTGACTGAAACAAATGTGAGTGACTGCATGCGTGCTCTTTTATGAGTGACAACGTGTTTCCCTAGTGTTTGCCTGAACTAGCTTGGATGTATGGCTATATTTTGATGGACAGTGACATTGAGGGAAGGTTGGGAGTGGTGGTAGTTTTGCACACTACCCACTCTCGGTCTCCCCCCTCTTTCAGCCGCTTCATCTCTCGACAAATGACCTCTATCTCCTTTTTTTACGATATTCATTTTATCTCAGTTTCGTCGCCCTTGCCTTTGCACTGAGCAGCCTGAACTTTTAAATCATATTTGCAGCAAATCTCCGAGGGTAAATTCTGCGGTCATTCTCACAGTATTCCTACAAGCTACTCGTGAAAATAAAAGCTGAATGGCCTATCATATATAGATATATTTATTTGGATTTTTTCTTATTTTTAAATTGCATGTTGTATATGTAGAAAATAAAGTGAGACAGAGATTGTCCCTCTGAGTGTTTTACTTTAATCATATAAAAGGAAAAGAGACGCCTTGGAGACAAGAATGAACCAGGACAGAATGAGATGACGCGATAGCCATGTGGGTGGATGTTGGAGAAAAGACAATGGTAACTACATTAGAACCTTGCAGCCTCGGGCACAGGCAATATTGCATTTTGTGCAGAGACAAACAACATGGAAACAGTCCCAGTGAGGGGGGGAAATGCACAGTTGTGAAATACAGCATTTCTGTTCAACGTTACGGCATGGCATTAGGTCAGCCAAGCGCGTGCCCACAATTGTGCGAACAAATATATACATTTGTAGAAACAAACATTTCATTATTTAAAGGGCCTGGTACAATTTAAAGCACTGTTAATGCTGAGCTGCAACTCTTCGCATGGTTGCACATTACGTTAACGCAAGGTTTTGGCAGTGATGTAGCATGTGTCACCAGGATAGCAAAGAATTTACACATTTCGTTACACCCGGAGCCTGATCATCATTGCTTTTATGCTCTCACATACCTTATTTTATTGACATTTTGATTGGCTAACAGTAAGTGAAGCTTGTTTTTCCAGAGGTGTGGACATAAAACTAAATTGCGCTGTTCATGTTTTCAGTTGGGCGGCCGTGTGGTCCAGTGGTTAGCGCGTTGACCTCATAGTGCAGAGGTACCGGGTTCAATTCCAGCGTGGGTTTTCTCCGGGTACTCCGGTCCCCCCCCTTCCAAAATAATGCATAGCAGGCTGATTGAACATGCTAAAATTGTCCCTCGGTGTGAGTGCGAGCGCGGGTGGTTGTTCGTCTCTGTGTGCCCTGCGACCGGTTCAGGGTGTCCCTCGCCTACTGCCCAAAGACAGCTGGGATAGGCTCCAGCACGCCCTGCGACCTTTGTGTGGATAAAGCGGATCAGAAAATAGATGGATCGATGGATGGATATTTTCAGTTGGAAGAAAAAAAAAGTCATTTGTCAGACGAATTTTGAGACTCGTGAACACACGCATGCGCCTAATGAATGTGTCAGTAGCACATAAATTGTTATTCCAATCGCTGCGCCGTGCACCTGTGATGTTGGATAATATTGCTTCGGTTTAAAGAGCGCAGGAGCGAAGATGCTGAACTGCTCCCTGAGAGAAGCTCTCCATCTGGTTTCACACTGCTGAGGGATGTGTGGGAACAACACTGCAACGGAGGTGTTAATGTTCCATTTCATGCTTGGAGCTTCTCCATGGGAGCTTGGAATGGTCGCCACATACAGAGAGAATTTCATGTAACACAACAGAGTCGTCAATGCAGCAAGCTGAGGCGAAATCTAACAACCTCTCAGAGGAAGCAACACTCTGTTGTAGTGATTAATTATGGGTAATTCACCATCCAAGCGACGGCAAACATAAAGTGAAGGTATTTGGTTTCAAGAGCCATATTTGTTGCTTAATGCACTTCTAGTAGTTTAAGAACCAATTTTCGAGGAAAAGCGGTGCGTGTAGAAACTCGTCACCCAGGCACCCGCATACGGAGGGGACTCATTTCATGCTTCGGTGTCTCTGCTATGTCCCTCTTCATCGATCTTAGATTTCAAAGATAAAGTAGTAAGACTTGTAACATGAGAGCCTGTAGGAATTTTGCTGTACAGAGCCGTCTCTCCATCTCATGAACCATATTGTTTTTTTTTTTTTTTAAATAATTGACTGTCGGTTGTTGGTATTTCCTTGCAGGGGACCACCAATTTTCAAGTTGTGTCTCAAGACAATGTTGTAGCTCTGTAACAGTTAATGATATGTCTTACTTTGAAGTTACAATTTCACGCTAATACGTGTAGAATTGTACATTGTTTTGGGGGATTTTTGTCAATCAATGGACTTTTTTTGTGTGTGTGTGTGTTGTTGATTTTTAGGATTTAAAAGGTAAAAATGACGTTTTATCTGGCCAAAGATAGTTCAGAGTTGCCATTGTTCTGGAATAAACTTGAGAGTAAAACTAAAGTAATCTCAAGACTTTGAATGTGCTTGAGTTTACAAGTCATTTAAAAACTTGAATTTAGCTCCAAATATGAGTTCTACCTCAAAATATTTGGAACTGTAATTGCCCTTTTAAAATTTAGTTTCATGCAGAGGACAGTGCTTTATTATTATTATTATTATTATTATTATTATTATTATTATTGTTATTGTTATTAATAGTAGTAGTATTTATAAATCAAATATGTGTACATTTTTTCGCTTTTATAAGATGTTTATAGAAAAGTAGTGTCATGACAACTGTGGTCATCTCTCAGATGTGTTGAATTTTGTTACAGTTGAAAGTAATATCACCATTAAAACCAAGACACATAAGGGGCAAGTTTGCTACCAAAGGGGGTTCAACCAATTAGTAAATTCAAAGGTTCAAATACTTTTTCCCTCTTGAACATTGCCGTTTACCCATAGTGTTCAGTGAAAACATGAAAACGTGATTTTTTTTTTGTGTGGTATTAGTTTGAGAAAATGGTGTTTGTCTGTTATAGTTATGACTAATTTATGGTAAAATCTATGACTTCTTAAGGGTTCACCTACTTTTGTACGCACTGTATTTATAGACGGTATGTATATTAAATACTGTATGCATACAGTATGGAATTAGAAGTCACTTGTTGACTCGCTGCGGCATCCTTCACTTACATTCCACATCTCTGACAAAAGACAATCAACTCAGCAGCAGCACCTCAGCAGACGAAATCCTGATTGGGTGTAAACAATTTTTTGGATCCTCATGTTCTTGCGCTTACTTTGGTAATTAGCACAGGTCCATAAACCTCCCCCAGTAAACCTTGCAGATTAGACCTCCAGCACAGCTTTCGAATATTGTCGAAAGAGATTTAAAAGATTAGTGACTGATATACAACAAACAAGGCAAGGTGGATTCTTCATTTGGAAGAAACATGTCAAAGATTAATTAGGAATTTTTAAGCATACTTTGATAATACAGTACTTGGAGCCCATCTAAATTAATCAATGAATCCCGCGTTTTCTCCGTACGGCCATAAATAATTCAAAAAAATGATTTTATATCATATCATATCACTGTATATTGAATATTTTTCATAAGTGCAGTACAGTGAGCCAGTGGTTGGCACATCTGCCTCACAGTGCAGAAAGCCTGGGTTCGATTCCAGCTCCGGCCTTCCTGTGTGGAGTTTGCATGTTCTCACCGTGCCAGCGTGGGTTTTCTCCGGGTACTCCGCTTTCCTCCCACATTCCAAAAACATGCTTGGCAGGCTGATTGAACACTCGAAATTGTCCCGAGGTGTGAGTGTGCGCACGGATGGTTGTTTGTCTGTGTGCCCTTCAATTGGCTGGCAACCAGTACTGCGTACTGCCCGAAGACATGGGATAGGCCCCACCAAACCCGCAACCCTCATGAGGATAAGCGGCTCGGATAATGGATGGATGGATTTTTTTATAAGATTGTTCCCCATCCCCCCCAGTTCCAAAGTCCTGCTGCAGAAGCATTTCAAAGGGGCACAGAATTTTGTGACAAAGGATTCCAGACTTCAAGAACACATTTGTTCAACTTGAACGGATGTCTGTTCAAACATTGAACTTATGGTTTTATTTACAGTCAAAATGCTTTGGAACGCATATAAATGGTGGTATGGTACATGAAATGGCTGTAATGCTAAATGTTAAATGCAATTTTTTTTGTTTTTATAGGAAAATATCTATTCTCAATTCAACAAGCCTTAAGGGAAAAAAACATACCTTGTTAAAAAAACTGGCAGCAAGGCTGTGTAATGCATGTGATTAGAAATTGGAAAAATCAAGAGACAGTTTATCAGGCTGTCTAAAATGCTTTCAAGTGCCGTATTCCGTTTCTGCCATATAACTCATCTATATTCATAACAACAGCACAATGGCAGCATTATAGCCCACTTTCGGTGATTGTTTAAGATTTGAGCATTTTATCGATAATTATTTCCAGTAAGTGGGTGATATTGCTTCCTCTTTGTTGAGTTCAAATCTTCTGTATGTTTGGTACAAAATAAATTATGTGTATGGTTGGTTTGTGGTGAGTCCAGACCAAATGTGTGCAGAATAACAATGCCTGCCACTCCCGTGGAAGGGTGTGAGTACGGGTACATGCATACTCTATAAGCTTTGTTCTAATAAGTGCAAATGTAATTGAATTAGTCACAGCATGTTCATGTTCAGTGTTGGGAAGCAGCAGGCCGTGTGTGTGTGTGTGTGTGTGTGTGTGTGTGTGTGTGTGTGTGTGTGTGTGTGTGTGTGTGTGTGTGTGTGTGTGTGTGTGTGTGTGTGTGTGTGTGTGTGTCCATATTTCTGTGTGTGAGTCTTCAAGAATATGTTGACTGTGCAAGAGAAATGTCGAACTGGTGTGCATCCATGCGGGCTGCATTTCCGAGTAACAATCATCTTGTCACGTTGACCCTCTGCATGTGTTTGTCTTCTTGTCTCCATATTTACTTACAATGTGAGTAGAGCTAATCTGTTCCAATTCATTTCCCGAAGTGCTTGCTTATGGATGGTGAAGAGAACAATTCAAAAAAGTAGAATTGGCACGCCATTATCATCCTCATCTTTCCTCTTTCCTTCAAGGTTAATCTCGTAATAATGAATGCTCCTCGTCCCCGTTTTAATGCAGTTTCCTTGCAGCATTTGAACTTGTAATGGCTACTACTTCAGTATTTTCAATGTCATTTACAAAACAAGAGCGTCAAGCTTTCCAACCAGGTAGGGGCTTGCAGAGGGAGGGGCCAAGGGGCCTATGGGGTGGCAAACCCTGCAGGCATTCACCAGAGGTGGGGCATCCAGAGAACCACCCTTTGACCTGAATGAACATTTCTATGGACAGCTGAGAATACTTGGCCAGGCAATAGAGCAGACGGATGTTTATCAACCAATAGAACGTTCCATCTGGCACTCTGCTGCTCATGAACCGTCAGCTGGCAGGTATATAAAATGCCTTCCATAATTATTATGACCCATGGTCATGATGTGTTAAAAGCTTTAAAATAACAGATTTTTTTCCTTTTTTTTTTTTTTTTTTTTTTTTTTGCATACTACTGAAAATTGCATAAATTATTGAACAGACACAGAATCAAGCACCATCTCAGTCTCAGAGATCAACCCCATTGAAAACCTGAGGAGTGAGCTGAAGATGGTACTAGAGGAGAGGACCCAAATGACTGGATGATTTCGAGACTTTGTACAAAGAGGAGTGGTCGAAGATCCCTCTTTCATTTTCCCATCTTGGGCAACATTAGTGGGGAAGATTAGGTGCTGGTTCAACCATCAGTTGTGCTGATCAGTGTGGGACACATAATGTAAAAGAACGCATCGTAACCAGGGCTGCCAATAATTATGGAGGGCATTGTACATATATATATATATATATATATTTTGCTGGAGCACATACAATGTTACTGTAAGTTGACAAGAATTGGAACGGATCGACAGCAAGAAAGAATCAGTTGCACAACTCCATCTCCAAGATTGGTGTGCTAACACACGGTTTCATTGTTGGCTCAAACAATGGAAAACGTCTTGCCAACTTTTTATTGAAACGAACTGGGTTATGTGTGTTTTATTTTTCTGTGTTGCCGCTGAAGGGCGGGGTGAACATGTCATGTTCATGCTGAATGATATTATTTCCAAGTTCTTGAATGCATCAATCCGGCCAGAGTACCTGTTTTTTGAGTTCACTGACTAATGCCTGTGTGATCCATAGGAGAGCTGCCACAATTAGTCGACTTGTCACGACGACGACGTCAATCAAAATCTTTGACAATTCATTCAATAATGAATGACACGTTTATGTATTTATTTATTCATTAAAAATGTAAAAAATACTCATTTATAAAAGTCAATCTGAAATTCACCTACTGCAGAGTGGCGAAAAGTCAGGGAACACTTACAGTATATTCAACTTTGCAGCTTGTATCAGAATTGTTGATGTGTTTTGAAATGAAAAAGCAACCTAAATTGAATGCGATAATGTGGCCTTAACATTTTTTTTTTTTTTTTTGCTGAAAATGCATTTTAAAATGGAAAGAACTATACATGATGCAGAGTTGCACTCATACTAAGAAACTATCTATAAATACTAAAAGACATACTTAAAATGCACTGGACTGAAGAAAATTAAAATCAACACTTGTATTGGTTTTTAATTTTGTGATTTAAACTTGATCCAAAATATTTTGTTTTCCTTCACTAGTATGTGTAATTTAAAAGTAACAAATAGCTCTGCACAATCAAAATGCGGCAAGCACATTGAATGGGAAAAAAAAAATCCTTAACGATTAAGATTTTTCGGACTCTGTTCCTTACAGTGGCCAAGCCATCACACTGCCTTGCCCACAATGCTTCCGTGCACATCACGTTAAACCTGGATTACCACGATTGCTCATGTGCGTCGCAGACAGGCATACAGCCAGTGGGAGAAGCGGAAGACGAGGCAGTTTTGCGAGAAAAAAATGGCAACTTAAGATATGAATGACTTTTTGACTATGAAATTAATCGTCGTCGTGACCAGTCGGCTAATCGTAGGAGCCCTATATAACACCCACTAACATTTTCATCCAGTCAATTTCATCAACGAAAACGTGTGCATCCTATTTGTATGATTTTTGTCATCAAGGAGCCAGATTTAGTCCGTCACCGTTACATTGTGGTCACCAAAAAAAAAAAAGGTATCAATCAAATCAGTTTGTCATCTATGACAAACACACATTGCTGTTGTTGACTTTGCCTTCATCTTTTTTTTTTTTTTTTGTGGTTGTGTGTAGAGGATGGTGGTGGTACTGGGCCTCATTCACACTGGTTTGAGTTAAAATGTCAAACTTGAAAGCTATGTTGATGTTCCTTAGTTTGGTCAAACTTAATTCGACTCAGTTAGTCATAGCTCAGCATGATAGGAGCAGAATCTAAAATCAGAGACTAGCTACATGTGGGCAGTGGGAAAATCAAACAATTTAAAGCATAGTTTGTCATTGTGAGTCGTTTGTCAATGTACCAGTTAGTATGTGTCACTGTGAGCTCTGAGTCACTGGAAAGTTTGTTTTTGCATTGTCAATGTCTTTCATTAGTGTGTGAGGGTGAGAGCAAATTGTGTGATTTATACAACGTTCTTGTTGAAAAGGAGAAAATGTTCTTGTCGTTTCACTTGATTAAATAAACCGTCTCAAAGTTGTTGGGTACAAAGAGGAAATCATTTTTCTTGTTGGAATGGATATGTGCAGAGTGTAAATTTCTGTCTCCACAGAGAGCATATTTTTTAGTAAATATATGAACGTTTGACTTCTTTGACAATCCACTAAATTTGCAGTCATCACCATGTAATTATTATCTCTTGCCAATGCCTGGACCCCATTATTTTCTGTCGCTTCCATGGAAATAATACAGTTTGCGGCTAACTTTACTTTGAATTGAAATGTGTCTTTAGTTTTTTTTTCTTCTTCTTTATGAATGGTGAGCCACATTAATGCTAAACCATCTTTGTATGTGAAGGACCTTGAAAATAAAGTGTATTGTGAATTGCCATTATGTTGATGAAATTGATTTGACCTTATAGCCTGCTTATATTATTTCAGGTCCATTTGAATAATTTTTTCCTTTTTGTTTATTTTTTATTTCATTTTTTTTTTTTTTTTTTTACAGTATGTTTACTATAATGCATGTGGGAAAGGAGAGCCCCAGTAGCTGTTGCACTTTGCCATTTATTGAATGCTGGGTATCACGGTTCCGGATGAATCCGGAACAGAATCGGATCCCACAAACTCTTTTATAACAAATGATAAGACTTAATAAGGAAAACGCTGGAACGACAAAGTACAATAAAAGACACTGGTAACAAAGACCCAGGACAAAACACGACCAACCAAATGCGACAAAAGCAAATGTAACTAGGCAACTACAAAGCCACATCACGGACGTCTGGAAAATAAAAGCACTCTTGGTATGAATCGTGAGCAAGGCCTTTTAAAGACAGATGATGATGATGATGATGATGATGATGATGATGATGATGATGAACAGGTGCAGCGTTGGAGGAGACGCCCTCCAATCCCGCCTACTCAGAGACACAACTAACAGAACCATGACACCGGAAGAACAGTCAATCAAAAACACAATACGCATACTCGGACAGGAGTTCCTGTTTGGCACAGCACTCACACAGACACCAACATACAGACTAGTGGAGGTTGCATGCCACCCCGCCAGGCCCTGCCTCTTAAAGACACACGCATGCATCAAACATGCATGCGTCCTTTATACTCCCTGAAGGCTCAAATAATAAACACGTTTTGGTGTCCTTTGGTGTGTTTTGCTCCTCTTGCTGGTGTGGTGTAATGCAACACAATATTTGTGGAAAACGTGAGGGGATTTAACCTGCTTACGCAAGCCAAAGTACCACCAAACACCTGTTTCACTTTTGCAAGAGTATTGCTCTTGTAATGAAGCTGGTTGAGGGCTTTTTAGGTGTTTGCTGCTTTAATTTGAAGCAGCCACCATAAGGAGATTTCATGCCTATACACAGGGCTTTTACATCATTGCCTTTACGTTTAATAGTTTAGAAAGGGAATGGTTGAGAATGTGTGTGTGCGTGTGTGTTATGTAATTGCAGGCAATGTAACAATGCAATGTTGAAGGGGGAATAGTCTCACCAGCACGAGGCATAATAGTAATGCATTCAATTCAGCAGGGTTCAAGCAAAGAAATATATACTGTTATTCCTTCCATATATTAACAGCCAGACGAAGTCGAAGACTTTTTATGACGCAGATGCAATGATTTGCATTCACAGAGTGGCTCCAATGATCATTGTTGTGACAACGTCGCAGCCTTCGGAGTCCTGCTGGAATGAAGTCATGCTGCTTAATTTGTCACTGTTGACCATTAACAAGAAGAATGTTGCGTTTTTGTCCCTGAGTCTTCAGCCTGCGCCACAAAAGGCAGTTTTGGCCTTGGAGGGTTCTTAGAGGACAAGTCACAGAGTAAACACTCATGAAATGGTGACTTGACTACTTATACTACCTAGTAAAAAAATGCTTTTCTGACATTTGCCGAGTTGTATAACCATGAGTGAAATGTTTGCCATATTCAGCCAATTTGGTACACTACCACATTGAAACAAAACCCGAAACAAATAATAAAGTCATTACAAAGATAAATACACCCAATTCTGACAGTAACTATAATATTTTACTTCCACTATAAGACAGCCACGACTCTGGGATGTTGTCTCTCCCGGATCTAAAGGGGAACTTGACTGATATATAAGGGGGGGGCTGAGAAAGAAAAATATAAATATATTTTAGAATATCAAATAAAATGCTGGAGGGGCTTTACTGGGGCTAAACAGATTTCACCCCCGAGCCTCAGCATAGTGCCTTCCTTGCCTGATGATTAAAAGCACCCCTCAATATAAGGCAGTTGAGCTGAAACGAACCACCGCTCTATTAATTTCGTTAGTTTTGTAAATAATTGGCCCCTGAGGATGTAGAAGTACACATTCGACTGATCATGTCAATGACAGGACTCACACACAATCGACTCACATTCACACTGAAATCTACCGGAAATGAAAATTCCAACTCATGCATGTTTTTGGAAAGACTGAAAGCCCACAGAAACACAGGGAGAACATGCAAACTCTACACAGTAAAGCCCTAACACAGGCTGGAACCAGCTGTGAAATGACCGCATTAAGTAATGGCCCTCTGTGCTCTCCCTATTGGAGTAAATTCCCTATACAATTCCCAAACCTACCACACACCTCTCATCCTTGCTGCAAATCAGTGGTGGATGCTGGTCTGTCAAGGAGGGGAAGCTCAATTTCGGCCTACATCATAAAATGTGTCCGTTTATTTATACGTGAATTCTACACTGCATTCCTTTTCAAGAAAATGATCTGTGTTCAATAAAACCCACCAGAAATAAAAGATTAATTTGTCGCTAGTCGCTTTCAACAAAGAGAGTGTGCTAAAATGATTAGAAGAAGTCTCCAGTTCAACTCAGAAGAGAATGAGAATTGAAAAATGCTCTCACGGGTGCTTACACCAAAAGATCGGTGATTGGCTCATTTCGCTGTCAATCAAAAAGAGATTCAGCCTCAGACAAATCATCCAATCATGATGCAGAAAAGCTGAGCGTCCGTGCCAGCCGATACACGCCCACTGTCCATAGACTCCCAGAGACGCTGAGCGTCCAATGGGCGGGACAAAACCAGCATTTATCCAATGACTCGTCTCGTTTCAATGCATTGGGACAACGGGCTCTGAACTCTCTCGACGCCCAGCGTCCACGCTGTAGACGCTCAGTGTCCACACAGTTTAAAGCACAGTGAAGCTGCGGGAATGAATGAGAAGAGAGTGGCATCGTAACCAGTAATACAAAGCTGATTAGGAACAAAAGTTGTGCGCCTTGTAGCGCATATTTAGTCAATGACATGTAGACACAATTGTATGGACACACAAATATTTGCTCACTTATTTTTTGACATTTTAGGGGAAGCTGAGCTTCCCTTGCAGTCTTAGAGCAATCGCCTCTGCTGCAAATGTACTGGAAAGTAAAAGGTGTTAGTGGTAGCCATATGATCATCCAGTCAAGGAAGACCTCATTCGATTTCTATTTTCTCTGGTGTCTGAACCGTTCCATTTATTGCCAACCTGCCTCTATACCCTCTTCTATATTCCTGCCTCTCTGGTGCTTTTATTGTTTACAGTGCACATTTTGTCATCTCTCGTAGTGAAGATGGGGAGGCTTCGGTGAAGTTCGGCCTTGCTGCATATGGTGCAGATTACAGTAAGTGATTGGACGGTAAAGTGTTCCCCACTGGTGTTTTACTTAACCAGCTGATGCTTCTACATACTGTAGCTGCCAAGCATTATGCTTAAAGTGAGGTGCATGACAGTTGGATGTAGTAACTGTTTGTTTTATATATGGTCTTCTAGAATGGTTTCCCAAACTTTATAGAGCCAAGGCATATAATTTAGATTAGAAAAATCTCCATGCTCCCAACCAAATAAAAATGGCATGACATATCCAGTCCTGTAAAAAGGAAAAAAAAGGATTCAGAGCTATGAGGGCATGTGTGAAAAAGTACTTGCCCACCTAGGCTATCATGAATTACCTGTGGCTAATCAAACTTTTTGCAAAGTTCATCTTTCATCACCACACCCGAATTTGATTACTCCTAAACCTATTCAGTCAAGAAATCCCGATAATAGAACCTGTCGGCCAAAAGATATCAAAAAGCTGAAACAATATGCCATGATCCTGACCTGTCACCTGATCATAGTTGAGGTGTTTGTGGAGTGCACTGATCCTAGGTGCTAAATTGTCGGGAGTTTTTTGCCTCTGGCAAACAGATCCTAGGTGAGGGACCAGAAAAAGGACGACGAAGAGACCACCTGTGGAGACTGAAAGCTTTGGGCCTCGATTTCCCTTGCCCCGACGCCAGTCCCCGGGACCCCCTCTCATGGAGGTGAGGCTCATAGGCGAGCGCCTGGTGGCCGCGCCTGCATCCATGGCGCTCAGCCTCGTAGACTCCCAAGTGGTAACGTGTGGCCCTCCTTCCCATGGGCTCACCAACTGTGAGCAGGGCCAAGGAGGTCAGAAAAAAAAAAACAATCCAAATATTTCTGTAATGTACTTCTGAAATAAATTCCTGATCTGCAAAAGAAAGACACTGGTGTTCTGTAACCTGAAAATGTATCCTCCTTGACGACAGAAACATGTGATGTGTGGCCTCATAGACCAACATTAGCAACAGCCTACAGTTGCGAAAGATAACCTTGACTGAAAATAGAGGCAACAATAGAACTCCCTGCCCTTCAGTCGCACTTGTAACCTCATTGACACAAAGTTATACAATAGCTGAAGAAGCTTATGGCGGTAACAAGATGCTTGAGCAGTGGTGGGATTCAAAGCTCAGGCACACTGAACAAAATCAAAGATTTTGGTACGAAATCAAACAGAACGGGAGTCTCTGCTTTCCAAAGAAGACGAAAGTGATTACAGGGCGTTTTACCGGACTTGACAAGGTTAGAAAGGCGAGAATAAAAAGACACCACTGTTCTGGAAGGGGATGAATGAAACTCCTCTGGGCTGGATGTTGCTTTGCTGAACTGTTAGTTGCATTATCTACACAGTAGTTGTCTGCTGAAGAAGCATGGCTATTTGTCAATGTCAATAGCAGCCACGATACATCCTATTGTGGAGGGCCAATGAAAACTACAAGAGAGTACAATATGTGGAGGCTTATGTTGCTGACAAGAGCCCTAATTCATTAGCGGGACAGTCTTTGTTAGCACTTATTCATCCCATGTTCCAAAATAGTTCACTTTAGTTCACTTTTTACAGTTTAGTGTTAAGTACGCAATAAAGCTCCTTTTCCCAAATCAAATGTCAAGAAAGTATGAATAAGTACGTTTGTTTTCAGCCATTACATCCTTTGTCCCCAAAAATCACAGAACTATTAAAACTTAATTTCAGTAATCTAAAACAACGTCGTTTTTCTTGGTGCTCCACAGTAGGAGGTGATCTTAGTATACGCCGTGCTATTCTTCGGCTACAGAGCTGTTGGGACTGATTCGTCAGTCTCTCTGTTGCCTGCAGCCATTTTCGTCAGACATAAGAATCAGTTCCACGAATGATCAATGAATTGTGTCCTTCGTTGGTTGCTGTATTTTAGGTATAAATGATTGATGCTGCTGAGGAATGTTTCTAATGGATATTAAAGGGATCACCGGATGGTCCATTTTTCATTAACAAAGTCATTATATAATATCAGGGAAATTATATTAGCTCACATTATCAATTTTATCAATTTGTTTTGGAGAAAGCAGTAAATAATTAATGGCATTAGAAACAGCCATTGGAAATGAACAATATGGCCACGCTGCTCTCCCCTCCCTCCATATCTTGGTGGGAGTCATGATGGGGACTGTTTGCAAATCATTCTAAATTCATCGCTAATAACGTCAAAATAACGGGGATCAATCGGCCCCAATATGTATGCGGACATCTCTACTTAAGCCCACTTTACCATCTGAAAATATATCAAAACAATTAGCCTTTCTGTGATTTTAAAGAGTAACAGATGAGCAGCCTACGTGAAGCTGAAGTGCGCCTTCTGTCAGGTGGAGGTACCAGACTGCATGTGCGGCAGTAAGCGTCCAAGCCACAGAGCCCCAAGTCTGGATGGCAATAAGCTGCTTTCGTTCTGCTAAACTCGTCAATATAGCAGCTGAAAGCTAATTCTGCCTCAGCAGCTGCAGCAGCATTCCTCAAATGTGCATATACTATAAACCTAAAAAGTCCTTTTCAGTGCTATAGTGAGTCTTTATCAACCTAAAAGAAGACACAAAACATTAAACGGTTCACTTAGACTGAAGTTTAACACAAGACAACGTTTTTAGACTTTTTTAAACGTGAGCAAGAATTGGACTATGGAAAATATGTCAGATATTTTGCAATAATGTGTATGATAAAGGCCAGTTCTATTTGAAAAATTGTGTTTTGAAGCATAGTTGAAATCATCGCGAGGAATTGTATAGCATCCCTACCCTTCATAGAAATCTGTGCTCCACAGTTCTTCAGTGCATAAAGTCAAGAGGAGCCATAGAGCATTTTGCTTTGTACAACAGCCTTTATTGGACCAGAATACAAAGGAGCAATAAACGGTATAAAGTGTAATACTGTATGTGAAAAGTTTTTAAAGGACCAATGTTGATAAATGCTCTTAAAAGAGATTCATCAAGAGTGTCTCCAACCCCAAAAGTGGCTTCTGGTTTGCCGAAAGGACCAGTTTATTCGATCATAGCAGGTCACAATGTTCGCAAAAGAGCCCAGTCATAGCCAAGATCACTCACTGTGGTCCCAATTATATGGACAGAGCAGTGGCCCCGGGCCAGGAGTGAATGATTATAATAAGGCTTGTCTGTCTGTTCAAAATCAGCTTAGAGTGCACCCAACGCTGACCGGGAGCATCACTCCAGCCTTAGTTGGATTTAAACAGGCCGCATGTGAACGAGCAGGGTGTTTTGGGGATTGGGTCCTAGATACGTTTCCCAGGATGATGAACCAAGACCTCTTTCGCCCTTCTCAAAGCTATGAAGAGGATCAATTAAGACTTTCTTGTAACGCCGCCTGCTATTTAATTCAGTATACGGCTGAGCAGTCGGCGATTAATGACAGGTATTTAGCTGCGAGACGTGGTCAATAAACGCACTGGCCCGGGCAACCTAATGCCAGGCAACAGTTCTCCAGGCGCAGGTCCACCTCCGAGAGCTGAGGGAGGTTAACGGGAACATTGAGTCGAAGGGAAAAACAAGCTCGCACGTCAACTTTTCGGCTGCTTCGCGGTGGCTTTCATCTGGAACAATTTGAGATTATATTATGTCCACTGGATCACTGGCAGTGTGTGTTGCAGAAAAAGCATTAGGAGGACAAAGACAAATCGAGCACAGGCCGTGAGGGGTGAAAGACAGATGGGGACATTTAGGTTCTGCTCTAATCGTTTGTAGTGTGCATGCATGTGTGCCCTCATGAGGCACAAACGCACATGAATAAATAAGCACATTGATATCCAGTGAAACTTCGAGGATGTTAATTCCTTCAAGGAAATACGAGAGTAAATAAATCTGACACAAAATAAATTGTTTTAACAAAGACACAATGTCAGTGCGCCGGTCTTCACATTGCCCACATCTACTTTAAGGAAGATTTTGTTTGTCATCTTAATAAAGTCACCAACACTGTAAAATGACAAAACGCGGCATTGTCTTTTGGTGAAAGGCTTCCTCCTCCCAGTGGAGTGAACATGTCTGATAAATGCCAGGATATAATGAAGCTGTCCTCGTGGTTCAAAACCTGCCAGTGGTGTTTTTTTTTTTTACCCTCTGGACAGGAGAACACAGATGGTTGATTCTGTATCAATGTGCAGTCGCAGCTGTTCCCATTTAGTGCACATGACGGGGCAGATAACCCCACCAGCTGAATATACATATCAGAACTGTTTCCATTTCATCCAGTAATCTTCTTATGAACACAATCACCAGGAAGTAAACATGCCACCAATTAATGGAAGAAGAGTGTTGGAAAATATGATTCCGTGGCCAAGCAAGGTCACAGGGTACACGTGAATCAATAAGTTAGTGTCCACGGACTCTATAAACAGAAGTACTGAGACACGCTACATAACGGTAATCAAGCAAGGGTGGGGCTGGAAGCATGCTTGGAAGTCTGGTGTGGAACAATTGGAGAGCGCTTATTCTCGTGAAACGCATAAACGTTTCCCTGCTGAAATTGGGCAGCAGTTTTCCTGCTGAAATTGATGCGCTGTTGAGGAAACGCTACCAATGTTACTTTGTTGGGAATTAACCCCAACAACCTTGGAAAATAAGACAAGATAACCTTGTATTTGTCCCACATTGGGGAAATTTGCAGTCTACAGCAGCAAAATTGTGTGTGTGTGTGTGTGGGGGGGGGGGGTCGAGAAGAAAAAAAACAACAAAGTGTTGCATGCACAAAATAAATAAATGTTTCAGAAAACTGTACACAGTATAAATATAAGTTGCATTTATGCATCTTATGCATGCATAAGGTAGCTGTGCTCTTTACAATGGTTACAGGTTTTCACGCATGTTTATTCAGCATGTTATAAACGTAATGTTTTGAGCAGATGACTGACAATTAGGTATATTTTCAACAAATTTGATCCGATACACGCGAGTCAAAATCAGCAGCTTAAAATGCAACACAAAGTCGTTTAAATTTGCTTTCATGATACAAGGTTACATTAGATTTATTCTCACCCTTCAGTGCACATCATTGTAAATTTAAAAATCTTTCTCACAACAGTTGTTTGTAGTGTGTTTTCATTAAATACTTTGTCATCAAATAAATGGTTATTGCTCCATCAAAGAACAAGTTACTCTGGAGAGTGATGACAGATCGTATTTTACTCTCTTTGGGGAAACAATTCTTCAGGGTCTTACAAGCGGTTCAGAAAATGGATTGATGGATAGTTTGTTTATACCATAATTAAAAAGTTATTTCGTGACACCAGTCAGTGGTGCAAACTGGAGGTCATATGTGAGCATGTGTACTGTATTTTATTTTCGACATGGTGCCAGTCAAAAACAGGAGCAAATTTGCCAAAAATGATTAACTCGAGACCGTAGTCCTGCAGTCTTGGAGCATGACACTCTCTCTCTGTGCTCAGTCTGACTGAAAATGACGTTGGCCTTCAATTGTCGATAAGCGTTTTGGCAAAGTACTCCGTTGTAATGATTGTATGTGATTAATCAGTCATACAATGTGTCTTTGACCCATCTTACCAATATGGTCAGCAGTCTCTAGGGAGTAAAATTATACAACGGTGACCTTTCCTCATTCTCATTTGCAAAAGAATCTGCCTGTTTACAAGAATGTCAGCATTTATTCTGACATATCTTCAACAATACTATAGACAAAAGGCATGACACATTGTACACTGAAAAAAAGTTTAATGTGTTGTTTTTAAATCAAAATTGTTTCAAAATATCAGGATGTTTCAAGTGGACCTTCTAATTTATATTCATGGTCAAATGTCATTTCTTTACTTTGACCTAAAGTAAATTTATAGTGCAGCACCAAATGTAAATGTTTCATTTAGACAGACAGATTTATTTTTTTTTCGATCGAGTGTGATTTTTGCAGCGACAATGCCAACCTGGAGGGGAGGAGTTGCCGTTTAAAGGTATATACTTCTTCCAGATGAACCAAAATGTCACCAGAAAACATTGAATAGCAACAGTTGGAAGCATGTGCATTGCGTGAAGCTTGTATGAGTATGTTGGTACAGTCTATACGAGCACTGAGACTTCGGTCGTGTCCCATGTGTTTGCTTTTCGCCAGAGCAGTGTAGAGGCTCACTGTACTTCCGTCATGTCTGCAACCTTCAATCATCTCGGCATAGTTGTCCCAACACTTGTTTTCAACTATATCAAGTATCAAGTACAACTTTATTGTCAAATGTGCTGTATGTCCAACATACAGCACAGATGAAATTTCTTCCCTCTCAAGACAACATACAACAAGAGGAGCCGCTGCGGGTGCCCGCGCCGCCATCAAAAGAAAAGTATATGAACTATAGTATATGGACCAATGTTTACCAACATCATTTATATGAGAAAGCTCTCATGACACAACACCAAACAAAAATGTACATTTGTTCATGGTAACTCCTGCTATTGTTCTGCCTCTCACTCTATGTTGCTGGCATAGATAGAACAAAGGTACATTATTTGTGGTCAGTAAAAATAGATAATAGTTTCAAGTTATTAGAGGAATCTATGAGCAAAATTGTATCATGTTTAAAGTTTCATTTAATTTGGGCACATCTAAACGTTTGGGTACGTATCCAGCACCCCCAAATGCCTGTGCACAAAGGCGCCGGCCACCTGGCCGGAGGGCTGTTGAAGTCCACAATTAGCACGTCAATGCAGGTGGGCAATCACAGGGGAGAGGGCGAAACTCGGTCACAAAGGGGGAATGAATAATTTGGGAACAGCGGTTCAACAACAAAAGACGAGTTGAGAACACCCGTCGCGCCCAGGCGACATTTGTCATCCGCAAAGTCTGCAACATGTTGATACAGTGTAGACCAGACAGAAAGGCGCCAATGTACCGGTGGTTCAAAGCTTAAACTCAGGTAACAAATCACTACCGAGGGGCCGGACCGGGGGTGCGGTATCCAAATGTCGGGGGCAGTGTTTTCCTTGTATGTTCCAATAAAAGTCGGAATTGGCAGGAAGGGAGCTGGAGTGTGTGATCATCGGAGCAACTACCGTCGTTCGCTCTCAGAGATCCGCTCCCGCCGATATTGAAGACAATTTTCCTGTGTGCCGAGTCATTTCTTTAACTTTGTCCGAGAAAATCTCTGACACAAGTTAAATTGGATAATTTGGGAAGCACTGAAACAGTATTCTGCAAAAGTCTTGGGACACCGATACTTTTGCTTTAATTACCGGTAATCTTTTTTTTTTCAAATGTGACATTTAAAACATGAAAACACATGTCTTGGCTCATTAAAGGATTTGATACAACGATACATGATATATCTATTTTCGATCATTCACAGAAATGACCTGTACCTGACTTCAATGCACCTGTACAATAAAATCAGTGTTATCTGTATGTTGGTGAGCGCTCTTTCACATGTGGCTCGTTGTTACAAGTGTGACCTCCAGTGTGTAAGCAGAAGGAGAGAGCTGCGCTTCTTCCTGTGCGTCTGGACAGCTGTGTGATCTCCTTTGTGGGGTGAATGCTGACAGTTAGAAGAATGCCACACTCCTTACCAGGACTTCAACCTGAGCATTGGCGCAAATGCGCCTCCTCAGCGACAGCAGCATGCGTGCATATAATCAACAATTTTGCATGAAAGACATTTGTGAGATGAAAGGAAATGTTGTTTTCAGATTTCTCTCCCATTACTGTGCTCATCTCATCTCCAGGGTGGAGAGCGTCGCTCCTTTCCCAGCGTCGCTCCTTTCCCGACGTAATTAAAAAAAAAAAAAGAAAAGAAAATTGACACGTGGTTGTTTTGCGCCCTCTCAGCCTCAAACGTTCCGCGGGGGAGCGAAGGAAAGAGGAGGAGGGGAGGAGAGAGAAGGAGGAGAGATGCAGGAGCAGCCAGGAGGATAGAGGACGTGCTCAGAGGGGTGTCCGCTTTCTCACCGCGGCCACTGAACTGCAGAGCATCCTGCACGCATTTGGAATTTACACTTTGATCAGCACCTCCAACTAAGAAGAGACTTGCAAGATGTGGAAGACGAGCCAGTGGAAAGAGAAGGAAAAAGACATGGTGGATATGTTTTTTTATTGTCAAGTCTTAATGTGACATTGCTTCACATAATGCATGTGACTTTTTAGGAGAGATCAACTATACGCCAGCATGGATTTCTTGAATTTCTCCGCTTTAGAGGAAGGAATGGAGACAGACAACGTTTCCACTAACAACACCTCTCAGAGCAAGTACACCCCTCTCGCCATCTGGAGTCTAGCTGGACTTGTCAGTTTTCTAATCCTGTTTACAATCGTGGGCAATGTCTTGGTTGTTATCGCCGTTTTAACGAGCAGAGCCCTCAAGCCACCCCAGAATCTGTTTCTGGTGTCTCTGGCTACTGCAGACATACTGGTGGCCACCCTGGTCATGCCGTTTTCTCTGGCTAATGAACTTATGGGCTACTGGCTTTTTGGTAAGATTTGGTGTGACATCTACTTGGCTCTGGATGTCTTATTCTGCACCTCCTCCATTGTGCATCTCTGTGCCATTAGTTTGGACCGCTACTGGTCAGTGACACAGGCGGTAGAGTACAACTTGAAGAGAACGCCAAAAAGAGTCAAAGGGATGATTGTGGTGGTGTGGTTGATCTCGGCTGTTATCTCCTTCCCACCTCTGATATCAATGGATCGGAGCAACAATGAGACAACCCCCCAGTGTATTATCAATGATGAGACCTGGTACATCCTCTACTCCAGCATTGGGTCCTTCTTTGCCCCCTGCGTCATCATGATTCTGGTCTATATTCGGATATACCAAGTGGCAAAGACGAGGACCAGAACCATGTCAGAGAAGAAAAGGGATGTGGATTCGCCGCAGGAGAACGGTCGAACAGACACGGACAAAGCTGGTTCCTTTAAGTCTGAAAGGGGCGAGAGTGTTAAAGAGAAAGAATGTGAAAATGGCCATTGCAAGGAGCACACGGCTAGCACTTCCATGACAAACACGTCTAAAAATCCACACGTCGACCACCACGATGATTTTGATGACAGCAGTTCATCAGACGAGAAGCCCAAGAAAAACTCCGCCTCATCCAAACATCACCAGGATGAGCGAAAGGACCGCAAGTCCAGCAGGAAAAGCAGCTCCGCCTCGAAATTCTCCAGCAGGAAATCGTGCGCCAGTTCCAAGTCCATGGAGCTGTTCTCATCTCGCCGCAAACGCAGAAGCACAGTTAACAGGAAGAAAGTGTCCGCAGCCCGAGAAAAACGTTTTACGTTCGTCCTGGCTGTGGTCATGGGGGTTTTTGTTTTGTGCTGGTTCCCCTTTTTCTTCTCCTACAGCCTGTACGGAATCTGCAGGGAGATGTGCAAGATCCCTGAGACTCTGTTCAAATTCTTCTTTTGGATCGGCTATTGCAACAGCTCATTAAATCCGGTCATCTACACCATCTTCAACCAAGACTTTCGCAGAGCTTTCCAGAAGATTCTCTGTAAGTCATGGAAAGGCTCTTTCTGAAGGGCTTTTATGGACATTTTGTGCGCCAGATTACCATTTAAGCGGTTCTGAGTTGCAGAGTAAAGTGTTGGCCCGGGGAACTATTTCCACCTTTTACTGTCAGGGATTGTGCTCGAAATGAAGGCATGGAAACGGATCAAAGGCCTGAACAAAAGGTGCAGGAAGCTGCTCCGCTTTTGTTCACAGTCGAAGCTTTCACGAAATGCCAGGCAGCTTTATACACTCAAATATTTGCTCCGACCAAACCACTCACATTGATTTACGCTCCCTTCATTGAAATACAATAAACAGACTCATAACAGTCACTGTGATGCACGCGCCGCACAACAGTCGCACCTGGATGAACTGCTCAGGAGACAAAGGGTTTATTGACACGCTTCATTCATATGATCTTTGAACGTAATTGCCAAAAACTTGACAATCTCCCAAAAATATCCATAAAACAATAGGGCATATGTCTTCTACGGCCCTTAATCTGTTTTTTTTTTTAACCTTTGAAATGTTTCACTCAATATGAGGACCAATGGGACGAAGGGGCTCCTTTCTTA
This sequence comes from Hippocampus comes, assembly GCF_001891065.2. Lineage (NCBI taxonomy): Eukaryota > Metazoa > Chordata > Actinopteri > Syngnathiformes > Syngnathidae > Hippocampus > Hippocampus comes. The sequence continues at coordinate 1,241,204 of NW_017805882.1, forward strand.
CTGTTACAGTGTCAAAATGAAAAGAAGAAAAAAAATGAACCACTCACAAAAAAAAAAATCGATACATGAAAGCTCTTGTATGTAAGTTATATATCTGCCTCAGTGAGAGGTTTCTGCCTGCCCGTACACTGAGAATGAAGTGGCAACCTTTCACCATGATGTGTGGCATTTTTTTGTTATGTGTGCGAAATCTGTGGAATGTGAGGCTCCTTTGCCACAGCGGGTCCAGTAAGTCATCTCTTTGCGGGGCATCTCTCTGCAACTACAGTATCTCTTGAGTCTGAAACAATAGATGGATCACTGCCTCCCTGCTGCGGCAGATGGACATGCACGGAGGCTCCCGCTGAGTGTGTGAAAAAATGGTTCTAATGGAGGAGGAAGGAGAAAATGAAAGTGTATAGCGTGGAACAATGTTGATGAGGGGTGTTAATCCCCACTGCCACTCATTATGCGTGTGTGCGTGTACGTGTGTGTGTGTGTGTGTGTGTGTGTGTGTGTGTGTGTGTGTGTGTGTGTGTGTGTGTGTGTGTGTGCGCGCCCACGTGCTGCGTGTGCCTGCGTGTGTTTCTGTGTGTGCCCACGTGTGCATGCATGTGTGTTTGTGTGGCGAAAGCCTGAATTTTGGCAGCGGGACCGATCCTCTCTGCTCAAGTCTGTCCTCCTTCATTGACTCTCGGATGGATTTTTATGTTTTCCACCAACCCCACCAAAGTCAGACACATTAAAAACCTCTTCCATCTTATTGCTCACTTTTATCGTCTGCTGCCAGCCCACCTAAGAATGCACATTAGACACTCTTCTCATTTACGATATTTTCCTCTTGACATGTAAGCCATTCCTTTGTAAATATGTGGAAAATGATACAGTATTATTGTGTGGCTCCTCATTCTCACACACCTCTTGCTATGATCAACAACATGTACGGTTTGCATTATGAATAATGCCCTCGTGGATTTTCATGGCAAACCAAACAGTCTTTTTGTAATGTTTCAGAAGAAAAAACAAGAACAAGTGTTTGTTTCTCTGCTTTGAGCACATTCTAACAGATCAAATAAATATCATTGAAACTGTGTCCTGATGCCTCGGCTGAGTGTATTTTTCATCGATGTTAATGGGCTCTGCATGTTTATAACTCTGCGCAACGATGCTCCTGTTTTTAGTGTCAGTTGCAGGCCGAACATTAATTTTACTTTTGCAGTTTCTTCCTCAAAGTGGCACAGATGCACAGCAGTATGTGGCGTAACGTCTCGGTGGTCAAAACAGTCGCGACGAGTAATGACGAAGGGTACACTGGATGAAAACAGAAACTCCAGTCTTGTGCTCCTCAACTCATTCCCAAGTACAATTTGGAATTCAAACAAACGTTTTGCTGCGTTGTGTAGGGCATTTTTTTTTGTCTGTAATGTCAACACATGCTGTAATGAAAATGTGTGATGTTAACCATAGAACCAGATACCGATCTTACATTGGGCTGCCTAATTGTAAATTTCCCCAGTGTGGGACAAATAAAGGATATCTTATCTTATCTTATCTTAATACAATTACATGTAAAGTTGCTTTTGTGCTGAAGTCGGATATTTTTCGATTTCACAATCAATGTTGAGTATCAATTTCTCAAACATGACATACTGAAAATCTCCAGCCAAACATACGAAATGCTCACATAAATATCTTCCTGTTCTTTCTCGGTTTCTTGTCAGTCAGCCGTCTTAAAACGTCGAGTGTCTTTATTAAATTTGACTTCTGTCCTACAAAATTGGTTCTTTAAAATGACGATGTTATTTATGAATGTTAAAATGTTACTTCAAAAATCCCTTATAAAGTTTGCCAAAGTTTTAAGATGGAATCAGTTTGAGCTTGGAATGAATTTTCGTACATTATATGGTTTTAAAAATTTGTGTGTGAAAATTTTAAAGTTGGAATTCAACCAAATATCTGGTTTCTTCTTTGTTGTAGCAAGTTTTTTTTTTTTTTTTTAACATTTGCTCACTGTGAGCAAATCGTCTTCAATCTTCTTTCACACTTGTGCTTTGTAATGCTAATTTACTAAAGGGATGGCCCAGAATTCACAATCTTGCAAAAGAGTGTAACATCCAGTCAAAACAGAAGTCAAGTCCAGAGTCAAGACTTTAGTTAATGAACCTTTCAGCTCATGACACATCTCTCGCCTCCTGTCAGAATGATAATTACCACTTTAACATCTTTTGTTTTTGTAATAACAAGGTCACATGTGATGGCCCTCCAGACTATAAGCATCTGCCATCGATAATTAGGGTCAACCAAAGAATATTGTAAATAAAAAATAATTTTGGACAGTTGATAACTTTTTGGATGACTTGCAACGCAAAGCTCCATGTGAGACCACAGTCTTTACTATTAATGAAACTTAAAAAGGATTCAAACAGTATGGTTTGTAATGTATGCCAGAGTTCTTGAATTTACACAATTTTTTTAAGGTATCAATTTATCATTGAGGATGATAAATAGATATCTTAAAAAAAGTGGAATGACTATGTTGGGAGGATGTGAGGACTTGCGTTGTCATGATGCAAGATGACTCCTTCTGACTGATGATCCCTGCGTTTGAAAAAAAAATTTAAAAAGTAAGCTTCTATTTGTATTAAAAGTCCTTAAACCGAAAAATTCACCTTATTTATTGAATGACCCTTGAGTGTGTGTGTGTGTGTGTGTGTGTATCCACAATGGTGCGCGCGTCACGTTTGAATGCTGGAGTCGTGCTCGCCACTGGCACCGATGGAAAAATGGTCTCAGGGTTTGACGAGGAGATATCAAGCCAGCCGCCACAAGAGCTGTTGTTTGTATGCTACGCAATGTGCCTCGAGGGTCAACTAGTAGGACTGTACATGGATATAAATTCCTCACTTGGCTTTTATTTTCAAGTTGCCCCTTGTAAGCAGTTGTGGCGGCTGACTTGACTTCAAATTGACTGAAGAAAAAAATAAAATAAACTCAACCAAGTCTCTGTTCCTACAAATTGCTACAACATGGCAACAAACAGACTTTTTCCAATCATTTTTGTATTTTGTTGCACTCTTGTTGGCCATCATAGTACTTCGACTCTGCAGCTTGTGTTCCCATGGTTTTATTACATACGTTAAAGTTATGACTCCGCTGACATAAAGAAAACAAAATTACAGCGATGACTTAAGACCGACGGTCTCTTTTGCACCAGTTATGAGCTGAACTGCAGACAGTCTATGAAGGCTCGTCAGTAACCTTAGCTTTCAGTGATGTACATTTGTGTATGTGCTTGAAAAGACTACCAACAAAATATCAGATGATTCAGTCATAGATCAAATGTGGGTGGGAGCTGCTTCAGAAGCTGAGGTAATTACCAGTGACCCCAACAAGATTTAATACATCCTGTACATACTCCGTCTGTCTCATGCCTCTTTATTTATTCCCTGAAAGCTGAGCGGTACCATTTCAGTGACCAAGCAGAATAGATTCTGTCATCAGTGCTGCTCCCTTGTCAAAGTGTTTATAGGATGCTGTGTCAGCAGGTCACTTCTCACTGACACTTCTGATAGCCGCAGTGCTGCAAACGAGAACGAGATCCCATCAAATGTCCAGTTCAATGGGCCGATTTATATAGTTGCTCCCTGAAAATGGTGCTCGAGATAAGATGACCAGAAAAGAGAATCAACAACTGTGCTGTTATTGTTTTCATTTGCAGAAATACCATATCAAGTATATCCAGCCATCGATTTTTGCTTATCCTGGTTTGGGTCGTGCGTTTGCTGGACCCTATCCCAGCTGACTTTGGGCAAGAGCCTGAGTACACGCTGAGCTGGTCACCAGCCACTCAAAGGTCACGGAGGGCACATATACAAAGTAATAAAAGAACAATTCACAATGACATTCACCCCTCCGAAATATTTGGAGTCTCCACTCAACAAAATTGGAACGTGGGAGGAAGCCAAAGTGTCTAAAGAAAATCAACAAAAGCAGAGAGAACATGCAACGTCCAGATAGGATAGCTTCTGTCATTGCCCCTGATTGGCTCTATCCAAACATCTATCCATCATTCCATCCACCTATTCTTTTATACCATTTATCCCCCAAAGACATAGTAAAGCAAGGATGTGCGGTCAGGGTAGGCAGGTGAGGCAGTGCCGTCCCCTGCTGGCCATTATCTGCATGTGAAGAATGAATGAATAAATAAATAAATACATAACATAATTATGATTGCATTACATTGTTCCATTTATGGTCCACGCTTTACATTATATTTTCTTTTCAGCCCAATAATCATAAATTTTGTCATTAAAATAAAATAGCTGATTTTGAATTTCCTGTTCAAATGCGTGGATGACAAATGAAGAGGCGTTCAATGTTCAGTGTCTCCAAGGACCACGCACACATTAATTGCCGACTCAGGCATCTTTTTATCACACATGCACTGCATATACTGACATTCACGTATTAAATCTTTCTGATCAGCCAGAAAACTGATTGAAAGAGCACAGTGGAAACAAGAAAATACACGCTGCAAGCGCTGCGCTCAATTGGAACAGTGCGTAGAAGAAGCCCATAGACTTACAGTAGATAATCACGAGAGGAAGCGTCGGTTGCCGTCTTGAATGGGAATCCACAGCGATCTCTTCTATTCACTTGTGTTGATGTATCTGTGTTGGAGGAATTGGAAGAGGAAGAATAAGAAGAACTAATAGTCATGAAAACGAATGTGTGACGTATCCCTAGTTTAGCATGCTGCTTACTTCCATCATAAGGTTTTAACAGGAGCAGAATGCTCAACAACCAACCAGGATTCTACCTTTGGCTACGATGTGATATAGGATTGTAGTTAAGGTAAGCCATTTTGGACTTAAAAAGCATATCTTATTCGGAAATTCACTGAGCGTGTGTGTTCAGAGAGGCAGTGTGCCCTCACCTCAGATTAATTTCCGTACGCAGACTATATTTTAAACCAGCGGCAGCAGCAGCAGCAGCAGCAGCTCATGCTTGAAGTGTTCCCATCTGTACTGTCTAATGTACTATACTCTGACACTACTTTTTTGGGGGCACCTATAACGCAACCACCATTAGGGAATGGGAATTTTGAGTGCTTGTCCGAGCTCTACTGTTTTTGGTCTCGTTTTTTTGTCAAATAAATGTCCCCCCCAAAAGCTACTTGTTTTGCAGAGCCACTTACAATATTTTCAGTAACTTCTACTTCCTTTTGGAAGTTGTCAAATAGTATTGGTCCAGTATTGCCACCGTCTTCAGGATGTGGCATCCACCAAAACAAGGATTTACTATTTACAGAACCAAAAGGCGCCATAACCAACCAGGATTCTACCTTTGGCCAGAGTCCACACAGGATTCTAGTTAAGGTAAGCTATTTTCAACTAAAAAGAAAAACTTTACCACAGGTCCAAGCAGAAATTTAAAATTCATCTTGAATTTTTTAGCTGCTGTAAACGTTACGTAAATTAGGTAACCAGGATTTTGGGTGCAAGTCAGACCTGTACAGTTTTTAATTGTTATTTTTGTCTTTAAAAAAAAGTGACTAACAGTCCAGCGTGTTTTATATATTTTTTTCTTTTGTTTTTCTTCATGGTGCATTTTTTGACTGTTACAATTTAGCAGAGCACCTTATGGTAAGAAAAATACTGTTAAAAGTACTAACATTTTAATTTGGGGGTGGGGGAGCAGCCACCATTCTAAAAATTATAATTTGACTGCAGGGCACAGACTTCACTATAATCCTTTAGGAAGGAAAAATAAACCAAGGAAAAATTACAGGGTGGTGTGCGATGATCAATCACATAAACAATGACGCCCACAACACATCAGGACAATTGGACAGAATCCATTATCAGCAGGAAAATGAAGGGGGAAGGGTGTGGGTGCTTGAAGCTACAGTATGTGCTAAGTGACAACGTCTTTCTTCTGATGCCCTCTGCAAGGTGAGAGCCATACAAGAAAAAAAGTGCTGTACACATTTCATACATTTCAGTTAATCAAAATACATCGTTTCATAATGAACTGTTGTCTTTGGCTGCCCAAACGTCAGAATTTCAAAAGCTTGACGTCTAGCTTGAGAATGCACGTTGTCGTATGTTGTAGATATCGGTATTGTTTGTTTACTTGTTTTGGCTGCACATAAACTGTGACGAATAATTGCAATGAAAAACTACTTACAAACTTAACAGCAAAAAACATGGCGAGATCAAAAAAGAAAGAGCATGAAACATGGGAGGTCTAGCAGATTCAACATTTGGTGACAGAGTCGTGCGCAAAGCGAATTATCCAACAGAGACATGACAACTTGGAACTCCTTAAATAGTCGTCTGATTAACATTAGCAGCAGGTGTGCAAGCTGCAGGGAAGACCCTCCTCTGCCACCTGCTGGAAACACACAAAAACAGAATCATGACACAGAGGATCCACTCGCATAACCTGAAGAAGTACACACACTGACTTCATTTTTTCATGAATGTACTCTTACACAATGAACTAATTGGAGGACTAATTTGTACTTTTACTAGAGTCCGTTCTTCCAATGAAACAGTAAGTCTTACATAAGTACAATTGTGGGCTACTCCACATCTGGATATGGGTAGAAAAAGGAAATTCACAATTAGAGCAACTTCAACAGAGTTCCTTCTTGCTTGTGAGTTATGGCAGTGGTAACTACCCCACAGCCTGACATCCTTTCTCAATCCCTCAACTTCCCTGCCTCCCTCACACATGTCAGTAGCAATTTCAGCAGATCTGCACGAGTGCTCAGTGGGCGAGAAGTGGCAAATCAAGCCAGGCTGCACAGCAAAGTATCTCATTTTGGACATTATGTTGCTGTACATATGAATAAGAGGTTCCATTTCTCAGATGTTATGGAAAAATATTTTCAGGCACTGGATTCTTGCTTATATCTATCTTCGAATGGAATAAAATAAAATTGATTCAGATGGCTTTCTTATTTCTCCATCTGAGTTGTACAATTTTTCCAAACGTTTTCTGTTTGCAGATGATAATGGAGCCTCAGTGAATCCGTCAACTTCACTTACATGTAAACTCTATTTCGCCTTTTCTTTTAAATACTAATTATGCTCAGGTGCCAGTGTTCAAATCGCTATAATCAGTCAGTGTGCATAAAGTGATATTCTATTACTACTGCAACTCTTACATACACCATCAATCGATAAAGTAACAAAATGAGAGAAAACGGTCGGCCTTTGCTGTTGCCCACAGGCGAAGTCCTGTGAACAGAGTCAAAAATATAACATCAAAAGGGCCATATTTCCCTCAAGAGTAGGGGAAGTCGTAAAGGACAGAATGTATTGAAACGATTGTTTGGTTGGTGCGAAACATTGCTCTAATATGCAGTATGTTAATAGTAACATTGAGAACAAATATTGTGCGTGTGTGTGTGTGTGTGTGTGTGTGTGTGTGTGTGTGTGTGTGTGTGTGTGTGTGTGTGTGTGTGTGTGTGTGTGTGTGTGTGTGTGTGCGTGTGTGCATGTCTTTTTCCTAAAGGCCGATAAAATTTGAATTCAAACAATCAGGCATCTTTAAGGGGTCAGCGTGGATTCTTGATGCATACATTTTAATGTACAAAGACTATATGTCAAAATTAGTTTGTAAATTTCAGTGTATAAATCACTTCACATTATGCTAGGAGAGAAATATTTAAAGCAGAACTTTTAACTGTAACTTAGTACAACTACTTATACTGATAAATGTGATTTTTTTTTTTTTTTTTTTTTTTAAATTCCATAGGCCCAGGATCTGAGTGGACAAGTGGAGAATATTCTTTGGTGCTGTGTATCTAGCTCAGCTTTAATAAATGGCCCTGGAAAGGGGAGGGGGACTCTTCCCTAAGCTGCTGCTGCCGAAAGAGTAACGTTCACTTTCTCTTCAGTACCTCCCAGAGAACATATCTGCAGTTGCTTTAGATCAGGTTTATCCCCAAAAGTACATAGAAATATCCTGCATATTAATGTATATGAAGTAATTGATAGGTTGTGACCATGCAGTGGTTAGTACCCTGCGTTGTGGCCGCAGCAATCTTGGTTCGAATCCTGGTCACGGCATGTGCAAATATCATGCTTAACTTCTGCGGCCCGGTGGTCCAGTGGTTAGCGCGTCGACCTCACAGTGTAGAGGTGCCGGGTTTAATTCCAGCTCCAGCTTCCCTGTGTGCAGTTTGCATGTTCTCCCGGGGCCTGCGTGGGTTTTCTCCGGGTAGTCTGGTTTCCTCTCACATTCCAAAACCATGCATGGCAGGCTGATTGAACACTCTAAATTGTCCCTGGGTGTGAGTGTGAGTGTGAGCGCGGATGGTTGTTTGTCTTTGTGTGACCTACGATTGGCTGGCAACCGGTTCAGGGTGTCCCCCGCCTACTGCCCGAAGACAGCTGGGATAGGCTGCAGCAGCCTCCGCAACCCTTGTGAGGATAAAGCGGGTCGGAAAATGGAGTAATGAATGGATGGAAATAATTGATGATTAATATCTTTAGTGGTGCTTCAATTGATCGGCCATTGATCGCCATCGGTTAATTTCCGCAAAGTGCGCGATCAGGATATGGCAATCAATGCGTTTCATTGCCAATCATGAAAACGATCACTCACAGCTCCTACTTTGCAGCCTGCAGCCAATTAGAGACCAGACTGTGTGCAGTGTCGCGTCTCCTCCTCGTTTTCTTAACACTCCACATGCTGTCACGTTTCGGTTTGTGACCAACAGGTGGCACTGTGGGGCTTTTCCCCCTGTAGCTGCACACCTGTTGGTAATTTGGTAATTGGAGCTATAAAAGGACTCCCAGCCTGACCACTCACTGTCGGGTCATTGTTGCTTTGTGCTACTGTCATGTTTGTTTGCTGTCATGTTTGTTTGTCAGGTTTTGGTCAGTGTTATGTTTTATCTTAAGTCATGGTTTTTGTTTGTTACTTTGGACTTTGTTTTGGATTTAGTTTTCTTTGTTTTAAATACACTTCTTCGAATACACCCTGCTCCTCCCTCCTGCCTGCTTTTTGGGGTCCACCACCATCACGCAAACGTGACACTTAGAAGCAATCATGTTCCTATCTTTGGAATAAATTTGGTTTTTGTCTATAAAATAAGCATTGAATAATCAAAAAAATAAACAAATTTAAATTTATGCGACAGAATTAACCTTAACACACAGTGCTATAAGAAAAACCTATCAAGTAACTTT
>NW_017805882.1:1250932-1277656 GCF_001891065.2 Hippocampus comes
GCCGCGTCTACGGTGGGCCGAGCCCCGTCCGCGTCCACGTTGAGCCGAGGCTCGTCACGTGTTTGTTCGAGCTGAGTCACATTCACGTCGACGACGAGCCATGCCACGTCCACGCCCACGTCAGGCCGAGCCCCTGTTCACGTCCGGCTGTCCCATGTCCCCCGTTACGTCGAGCTCCGTCCACGTCAGGCCACGCCCAGCCAAAGGATTGCCGTCGCTTTTTGTTCCTGTTCCCTGGCGAGGTGAAGGTCACCGTCGCTTCTTGTTCATGTTCTTCGGCGAGGCAAGGGTTGCCGTCGCATCTAGTTACTGTTCCCTGGCGAGGCAAGCCTTTGGACAACTTTGGGACGTCTGGGATCCGTCCCTTGAGGGAGGGGTACTGTCACGTTTGATCTTTTTGGGACCAACCGGTGGCTCTGTAGGGCTACTCCTACAACGGCACACCTGTTGGTCATCAAGGCATGAGTAGGTTTTCTGTTAAAAGGACTTCTGGCCCAACCACTCACTGTCGGGTCATTGTTTCCGTCACTGTTTCTGTAAGTGTTTCTGCCATGGATTTTCATTGTTGCTTTGTGCTACTGTCATGTTTGTTTGCTGTCATGTTTGTTTGTCAGGTTTTGGTCAGTGTTATGTTTTATCTTAAGTCATGGTTTTTGTTTGTTACTTTGGACTTTGTTTTGGATTTAGTTTTCTTTGTTTTAAATACACTTCTTCGAATACACCCTGCTCCTCCCTCCTGCCTGCTTTTTGGGGTCCACCACCATCACGCAAACGTGACACATGCTACACTAGCTGAATTCAAATATCTGTGCATTTTCTGCACTGTCAATTTGAAATGTCCCGTTTTTGTCTTGTGAAGGGATGGAAATGCCGATAGAATGTGTATGTGTGGGTGTGGTTTTTTTTTTTGTTTTTTTTATCTGATTCTTCAATTAGTTGAAAAATATACATCATTAATTGAATATAAAACATATCTGATAAACCTCCAATGTTTGATGAAAAACAGGAGGGGAAATATTTTAAAATATAGGTGGGGGAAATCTGTGAATAGGTGAATGGTACCAAACCAGTATATATGGTGGGGTCCACTGGGGGAGAATCTTGGCGAGCCACAAACCAGACGTTCTGTTATCAGTTAATGTTGATTTCATGTCCAACTTTTTCCTCATTTGTTCAGTGTTTTCTGAAACGATAAAGGCACTTTATTTGACTTCCTGCTAATTCTTAAAATGAAAATACAGCTAAAAAACGGCAATGCCAGGTTGGTGTCAGAACGTCGGTGTCAGGTTTATTTCAGTTCATTTGCAGTGTAGAGAGGTTAGCTTCTAAATGCTTTCCACTTTTGCCTCTACTGATAAGTGGTTGAGAATGACAGATGTGAAAAGCTTTATCCACAATACAAGAGTGAATTCGTGACAGCAATATATGCTTTTTATTGTGCGTCCCAGGCATGGCCTTGAGATTTTTCTGCAACCGAAAGGCCTCATACGCAACACCGTCAGTGAACAATGAAGAACAATCACCTTATTTCTGGTTCCCTTTTCAATGAAATAAGCAGAGTCTTGGAGGGACTAAGACACAACCAATGGAGAGCCGGCCTGACGACGGTAAGACGAATGCTAGGCAAGTCCTTTTTAGTGGCTTCTTTATTCATTTATTGTTTTATCGTTTGTTGTTGGATGACTTATTTTTGCTCCATGTGCAGCACTTTGTATAGCGTTGTATAGAGCAAAAGCGTTTGAAATTGATCTAGTGCAGTTGAGTTGAGTAGAGTAAATATGCCTGATTATACAGTAGGTGTTGGATAATTTCACTCTGCAGGCCCTTGGCAAATTGTTGTAACATTGTGACCCCCGCCCAAAAAAAAAATATATATATATATCCTCTCTGAATCATTACTGTATGCTGTAAATTAGTGAGTACATGTGATTTGAACAGACACACAGCAATGACCAAGCACTGACTGGAGACTAATTTGTGTTGTGCTGCTGTAATATTGAGAAGACGACATTAGAAACCAATAATGAAATACAAATGATACTCAAATTGGTACATAAACTCAAAAGCCACTCTCCTTTTCCACTTTATATTACAACCCAAAGTATCTCGTGGCCCTGTTTGTCTTTCAGTGCCAAGCACTTACATAAAAAAAAAAAAATTAAAAAAAAAGAACATAAAACTCAAAGAGTTTGATTATGTACACCTTGCCGGCCCGGGTTATTATGAAATCGTAACAAATGAAGCACATTGCACGCCTCGTGAATCTGCTGACTGGTGACATTATGGTGGATGCAGATTAATTTGTGTCTGCAAAATCCTTCACTTTAGAGTTATGCTTACAGTTCGCTTTGAAGTGTAATGCATGCAATCGAAACAAAACAATTTTGCAATTAATAGCCGCACTCTAATCATCTCTTTTCTTTCGCCATGCTTTGCGGTTTAATCACTCACTGCTTTATGGATCTGGGAGTGTTCAAATTAAAGCAACGAGTCATTAAGTGAAGCAATCTTCAATTATTAGTCAGTTAATCTGTCTAATTAATTTGAGCGTTTGGTGAATTGCAGCATATATCGGCATTCTCTTTTGAAGAAGCTTAACACTCATACAGAGAAGCACACACAGACACTCACACTTGCGTTTTCATATAAGCTTTCTGCGAGACATAAATTCTTAAATGTCTTGCAAAATTTGGAGTCCAGCGAATATGTGTGTGTGTGTGTGTGTGTGTGTGTGTGTGTGTGTGTGTGTGTGTGTGTGGGGGGGGGGGGAGGGGGGGCACAATTGAAAACAATTTTCCGATTACTTTTTATACCACTGTTTCTGGAAACTTTACCCGTGACACAGGACCACGTAAGTAGTTTCCGCATTCGAAGGTTTTATTGTGCAACTGCTGGCCAGCTCAATAGATCTAATATAGTGTACTCCGTTTGTAGGCAATGAAAGGTACTTTACAGTTAACATTGACAATTAAGGCCCTATTTTCATAGACAGGCACTTGTACCGTCCGCGTAAAAAGGTTGCTCATCTTCATTTTTGTGCCGAGGCAAGTCTAGTGAATCGTGTTTGTGAATTTGGCAGATCATGCGACGCCTCGAAAGGCGTTGTGGCCTCTTCTCATGCACTGCCGACTTAACATCATCAAGGGGGGATCTTGCAGTTCATAAACATGCTTTGCGGACGCCCATCTCCTGATTGAAAACAACCAAATGGAGTAAAAAAGTATAATAGGACCAATTAGACACTGCACAATCCAATAGGCATTGAAACCTTGGATGTATCTATCTATCTATCTATCTATGTGGTTTGATTATGTGTTTTGTTTCATAAACGTTGGTCAGGTGCAACTTTCCCTAAAGGTGGTTTAAAAGTTGCATTCAGGCACCTTTCCGAAGCATTTTTAGAATTTGAAGGATCTAAGCTCCAAGTGCTTTGGAAACATGCCTCAACTTCCTCTTTAAAAATGTATGTCAGGTCGAAGGGCAGGGCTCATGAATGATAAAGAGGTGCTTTAAATTTCCTTACTATCTCTCTTTAGGTAACCCTCAGTCTGAAAACTGACTGAAAAGTGTCAGGCTGTTAAGGAATTATAATTATTGGAGAGAAAAGTCCAGTGGTGGTAGTTAGTTATGTGGCAACAGTGATGTCCTTAAAATGTGTGTCCGAATCATGTTTGGTCGTCGTGATGCACATGAAGAAGTTGTTGACAACTGCTTCATACCAGCCCTGCCTCCAGTCAGCAGCGAATTGGAGTTTACAATTACAAATAAAAACAAAAGTTATTAAAATCCACCATCAGATTAGCATCAAAATGATTTCTTCATTGGCAGGCAAAAACAACTATGCTGCACTAAAAATTGTGAATGCTCCTGGAACACACCACACAAATATGGCAGACACAGATTGTGATTTAATACAATACAATACAATTCAACCTTATTTATATAGCGCATTTCGCAACAGCTGCAGCGATAACAAGTCACATATAACATAAAATAACAAGAATACAACAACAAAAGAAAGTGAAAACAGTCAAGTTATAACACAAATTAATGATAAACACATATACGGTAGATGCCAGAAGACAATCAAAAGTGTCAGTCTTATTTTGGGTCAACAGCCATGCAATAAAGATGTGTCTTCAAACAAGTTTAAAAAATGGACATGGACGGGGGCTTGCAGGTGGCCCGGTAGGTAGTCCAGTGGTTAGCGCGTCGACCTCACAGTGCAGAGGTACCGGGTTCAATTCCAGCTCCAGCCTCCCTGTGTGGAGTTTGCATGTTTTCCCCGGGCCTGCGTGGGTTTTCTCCAGGTACTCTGGTTTCCTCCCACATTCCAAAAACATGCATGGCAGGCTGTTTGAACACTCTGAATTGTCCCTAAGTGTGAGAGTGAGAGTGGATGGTTGTTTGTCTGTGTGTGCCCTGCGATTGGCTGGCAACCGGTTCAGGGTGTCCCCCGTCTACTGCCCGAAGACGACTGGGATAGGCTCCAGCATCCCCCGCGAAGGCTTCATCCCCTCTGAGGCTCCATTTAGTCCTTGGCACCTCCAGTAACATCTGGACTGCAGACTAGAGGCACCAGGTAGTCGCGAAGGGGTGGAGGAGCTCAGAGAGGTAACCTGGGGCAAGACCATTTCAAGATTTGAAAACAAATAAAAGTATCTTAAAATGAACTCTAAAATGCAAAGTCTGCCCATCCATTTTCTCCTATGATTCCTGTTCAGGGCTGCAGGAAATACAGCAACAATTCCATCTTACTTTGGACCAGATGTGGGGTACTTTTTGGACTGGTTGCCAGTCAATCAACGGCTACAACAACAAGTATTCACACTCATATGCACCGACAGGGTATGGCTACATCAGAGTCAGCAGATTTGACAACTACACTATCAAACTCCCTAATTGCAAAATCACCATGTAGAAATAATTTACTCATGTAATCTCATGGTGCATAATGGGATGTTTTGTGGGTAATTTTCTTGTAGCGTCTGTCTTACTTCCTGTTTCTGACAGCTGTCTGTCTTGGCCGCTTGGTTAACGCGGTTATCATACGCTTAGCTCCCCGAATCCCCCTTTGTGTCCACTCAAATGGTTAATAAGACACTCTATTAAAGTTGACAGATTATTCCATTTCAACTGTGAATTTTTGTAATGCATCATAAATAAAATGGGCAAAATTTGTGTTGGGGAAAACTGGACTTTAAAAAAAGCACAACAGACAGTAAGTGGGAGTACTTCAGTTTTTCTGGGATGGACCTATCAGGTTGGTTCGTTGTCACTATCCCCCCCCCCCCCCCCCCCCCACCCATCAATACACTCGTGGCTTAAAGAGAAGAGCAGCAACACCGCCCTTCATGCAAGGTGAAAGACGCAAACAAGACTGCCAAACGCATGGGTGAACGTGTGGGTATAAATCTGACACAGCAAAAAGATGGTATTCGATTACAAGTTCAGTGGGAATGTGAATATAAAGATGACGTGTCAGTCTGGTGTCGCGGCGTGCAATACCACATCAAGGACACAGTCTGAATTCCTCCTTTTACTCCATTCTACCAATGATGACACTGCTCTCTTGGACAATAGGTCAGCAGATGCCGTCTGTCCAATGCATGTGTGTAGATCAAGCGGGCATTTGCTGAGTCACAAGTAGAGCAGATGTGTACGGTTTTGTAACAACACGCCGTAAAATCGTTCTGCATGAGATACACTGATGGTGGGGGTTGTAGGATTTTGATAGAACTTGGCAGTGTTTCATGTCATTTTTAAAGTCTTACCTGAGTGACAGCGTACGTGCGGGACAAATCCTTTGAGTCAGTCACAGGAACAATGACGGATCTGAAAGACCCACATGTCTGCACAGCAAGGCTCTGTTGCTTCCACACAATAAAGTATATTGAATGTTCCTTAGGAGATACTGTGGAATAGGAGCACATTTCAAATACATCCGCATCTAATTTAGCTAAAAAGCAAAATCACATTTCCATTAGGAATTGTATTGATTCTGGTGATCAATACTTTTAGGTCAGCATCTTTCTAGCATCTTCTAAATGGTTTAAATTAATTTTCTCCAACTGTGGTGGTGTGCTGGAAGTTCCGCAGCCTTTCAGGTCAAATAATTTGAATGAACAGCCCGTGCAGTCAGCACAGTGGCGCCATCGCAGAGGAAATCTCAGTTTATAAACATCAGCAAAATGAAAGGGGTTTAGCAGTGAATAAAGGAGATGAGTGAAGACAGAAATAACACCCACATTGAAAGAGGAGGTCTTCAGTTTACAGGGCACAAAATAACATAATGGGATGTGCAAGTTAACGAGTTAAGATACATTTTTGCTTTCATGCTGCAATCTCAAGGCTATTTCTTTGCAATCCCAATTTTTTTGTGATCTCTCATAAAAGTGATGAGCCAGACCGCAAATACAATGGCATTTTTTTTTAATATTGATTCAAGAGCACTATTTCTTGTTTTCACTATCTGACTTTAGTTTCCATCAAAACTTTTCCAGCGACCTCAAAAAATTTATGCTTGCAAAATACCACTATAAATATCACTCTTTCTCCAAACTCCAATTTGCAGACATCTTAAATTGTGCAGAAACTGCCTAAGAGTATAATTACTTTTGCATGGGTAATTGTTTCACTTAGTAACAGACGCCGTAAGTTAAGGATCAATAAAATACTACCTTTGGCATGCACAGGAGTCCCTAATTAGTTAATATTTATATTTTTAAAAACTGCTTAGTTTTTACAAATTATTATTTAGATTAAAATATATACTATAGCATTAATTTAAGGGCCGCAAGTTGGTCGACTGGTTAGCCTGTCCACCTCACAGTGCAGAGGTGCAGGGTTCAATTACGGCTCCGGCCTTCCTGAGAGGAGTTTGCATGTTCTCCCCGTGCCTGTGTAGGTTTTCTCCAGGTGCTCCGGTTTCCTCACACATTCCAAAAACAAAAAACAAGTTAATGAGGCCCTCTAAATTGTCCCTACATGTGAGTGTGAGCACGAATTGTTTGTCTATGTGTGCCCTGTGATTGGCTGGCAACCAGTTCAGGGTGTACCCCACCTACTGCCCGAAGACAGCTGGGATAGGCTCCAGCATGCCCCTCGACCCTTGTGAGGATAAAGCGAATCAAAAGATGGATGAATACAGGCACTTTAAACCTTGTAAATCTGCTGTACAAAGAGGGTGACCTTAGATTTGTCGACTTTGTTGAAATTTAGA
Source organism: Hippocampus comes (assembly GCF_001891065.2). NCBI lineage: Eukaryota > Metazoa > Chordata > Actinopteri > Syngnathiformes > Syngnathidae > Hippocampus > Hippocampus comes. The sequence goes on from NW_017805882.1 coordinate 1,258,155, forward strand.
CTGTGGAAGGAAGTTGAGAAATGAAGTCCTGACCACTAATGTGGACAATGGGCTGGAAGAACACAAATTGTGTATGCACTCGGCACAAATTTACAGTCCTAAGAGTATGATAGTGTAGAGCAGAAGACGAGTGACAGTATGTTTCATCAGGATGCTAGTCAGGTTATCCGGGCTGAAATGAACCTGGAGCAGTGTGTTTAGTCAAAGAACAACAAGGGACAGGCAGGGGAAGCAAATATGTGTGAAGACCCAGCACCGATTGCTCCTTTGGACAGTGAATCCTGAGCCCCTGGACAATGCCTCTACAGAATCATGTATAATGTATTGGTTCACTGAGTCAAGCGAAGGGAGCTCAGAACACACACACACATCAGTATCAAGGAGCATGTCAGATGAATATCAGCATTCTCCGTGTACAGTGCATCTAATGACTGTACAGTTGGTACATGATAAAGTATATTCATACAGCTCAAGTTCATAATCTTCAGTGTTATTAAAGGTTCTAAAATTGATGCAGCCATTTACTATTTTCACACTGGTCTAATATATGCATTGTTGTACACATACAGCATATTCGTGTCAAATAATTATTTACACTGTCATTCACTTGTTCTTGTTGACCAGATATAAGAAAACTAATCCGTTTAACTCACTGATGTATTCAAACCGGGCAGCCGGGTGGTCCAGTGGTTAGCACGTCGACCTCACAGTGCAGAGATCGTGGGTTTTCCCCGGGTACTGCGGTTTCCTCCCACATTCCAAAAACATGCATGGCAAGTTAATGGAACACTCAAAATTGTCCCTAGGTGGGATATTGAGCGCGAATGGTTGTTCATCTATGTATGCCCTACGATTGGCTGGCAACCAGTTCAGGGTGTCCCCCGCCGACTGCTCGAATACGGTTGGGATAGGCTCCAGCGCCCTCCGCGACCCTTGTGAGGATAAAGCGGATCGGAAAATGGATGGATGGATGGATGGATGTATTTAAACCTACGTCAATGATTGTGTGCACAAGGGGAAAATTAATTGAGGACCATTCGGCTGTATAGTTCTTGGCAGCAATCCCCAGGTAGGATGCGCATGGGATAGCAAGAGCAATTTAATTGGATGCTTCGTCAGTGGTATGACCTTCTGTTGTTGCCATGACATCCATGTTTCTCTCTGTGATCTTTCTTCAAAAAAAAAAAAAACCCTCCAATAGTTTGTGTTTGAGCTGAGAAAGTAATTTTCTAAGTTTAAGCCTTTGCCTTTTCATATGTACCGGTGTTTAAAAAAACACATGCATGAATTAAATTCTCCACACCCTGCTCCCAAATCTGCACAGCTACACCTGTATTATGAAACAGAATCCCACAGTTGCTTTGTGTTAGTTTGGCTAAAATATCTGTCAACAATATGACTGTTTTTTTTTTGTTTTCATGAAAATTACAAAACACCAAAAAGACAGCAAAGAGAGTCTGGTTTCAGTAATGTTCCCGGCGTTACCAAACCAAAGTTAAAGAGGCCAAAAGGGAACAGTTCTCACATCTTTTTCAGGCAAATCGTCATAATCTATGTATTCTTTTTACAACTCATGCTACTGCAACAAGTTTGTTTCAGGCTGAAGAAGAAAACACCAACTGTTTTCTGAAGTTGAGTCCTGATTGGTCATTAGCTGAGCCCTGAGCAACTTTGATGTCGACAGCAAGTGGCAAAATGGCCGCCCCCTGAAATGGGCAAAAACGGTTGGTTTTTATTGTTGAATAACTAATATTCCACACATACAATATTAACCACAATGTCGTGTTGAGACTTGTGGGGCTGCATAGAACATATGATTGTAAATTTTGAGTTGACTTCCCCTTTAAACATTAAAGAAGGGAAACAGCAAAAAACAATTTGAGAAGAGTGCAAATACGACGGTACAGTATGTCAGTAATTTTTCCATTTGTCCAGCAGTGTGAGCATGTACATCTGCTATCGTTCCTAAGTTCCAACAGTTAACATCAGTATGTTTAAATTCTTTTGAGATTATATTTTATAAAATGTTACTTATTCATGATTTCAATTTACAACTACACTTTCCAGCTACTCAACCTCAGGCAAGCACTACTGACCCATGCGCACCAAATCCAGCAGACATTCAAACAGCTTCTTCCCTCTCGCCACTAACTCCCTAAACAGTAACCCGAATCTACCGTGGCTCTTTGCATTTTTGCACACTCCTGTGGAACAGTATTACCGTAATAATCATTGTAGCTCCAGCGTTCTTCATACTTATACAATTGTCACTGATCTATATTCCACAGCACCAGACCGGTGGTTTAACATTACAAAAAGCTAAATCGCAAACAAAGAATATCTACTGAACTCCTAAAATAAACTATCTGTCAACAATAGTGTCTTTGAATGAATAATGCAGAAGCACTGCTATGCTAATTCATGACTTCTCAATCGAAATAAAATGCTCACAAATTCCAGTGTTGGGTCTTGAGATTCTAAGAGTCCATGCATCATTCCCTCAATTGCTGTCAAACCTGAAATCAAAAGGGACAATTTCCTTGGGTCAAGTCCCTCATCCATTTGGACAGCCTCCCCCATCCTCCTTGTGTGATTCCAACAAGAAACCCTCTGGGAAAGAAAAAAAACAATGACTGACGTATGATTGGGTATCATAATAGGCACAGCTGCACAAACCTCTCTGCAGGTCTGTGTGTGAGGTAGCCATGGCAACAGGCACCAGTAAGTGATGGCAATGAAATTTATACAAAAAAATTAAGAAAATGATTTTCATTTCCACCGTTCTGTGTGTTGGGTGCATCACAATGGGGAAATATTTAAAATTCAACTATATATTCACATTTGCTTCACAAAACTCAGTGTGTGATGTAGCATTGATTCAACCACATTTATCCAGCCATCTATCCATTTTCTCAGACATCGCGGACATGCTAGAGCCTATCCCAGCTGGTTGTCAGCCAATCGCAGGGCACATTTAAACAACCAACTATTCACACTCACACCGAGGAACAATTTAGAGTGTTCCATTAACCTGCCATGCATGTTTTTGGAATGTGGGAAGAAACCAAAGCAAAATGCCACCATTTAGGGGCAATCTGGAGCCCTGCTATACAATACAGACTTTGACATAGTTTGGCATGTGTTACTAAGTGGCATTATAAAACTATTACTCAATTGTTAACCTTTTTAACAATCATCTTTTGAAAAAGTAGTATGACCGTGAATACAGAATCCCAATCTCTGGGCAGCAAAATATAATGAATAATGCAACAATGGTGGTCTGGCCCAAAGAGGGAGTAGCCTGCATGCGTGCGTGTGCGCCCCACAGAGAGTGCAACAGCAGACGGAGCCCAGTGGACTCCCTGCATGAATCAAAGCTGGGCTGCGAGGGCTAGTGGCAGATGGAGAGGTGATGGTGACAGTGATAGATTTGAATATGGACCTGTTTCAGTTAGTCATTATAGCCTCCTTCACACCATTAGTCCACAGATCCATCGCCACGGGCGGGCCGTGGGGGGCTAGGCCCGCCTGCTAAGTTGTTTGTGAAGGTAGAAGTGAATTGAATAAGGAAAACCCGGAGTAGCACAAGGAAAAACAAATACTTGTCCTGTGCATTATTGAGAACCATTCTCTGAGTCGGCCTCAAGAGGTGTTTGGCCAAAACGCTGGTGTGAAGACGGCTCATTTACCTGAATCGGTGAATAAGTAGCAGAACTTCAAGGCAGTCGTTGTTTCTCTTTTAGTGTTAAGAAATGCTGTTGTTGAGTTATTCATCACTCAGACATTAAAAATCTGAAGGAAAAAAATCTCTGCATATTTTGTAGCCGTGTATGCACTTAGTGCACCAGGCCTGATGTGTGTAAAACGTTTGGAGTGTTTTTGTTCAATTAAAAGGCAAATGAAGCAATACTCCCTTCATCCATGCATTCAGGTTTGTTATCCAAGCTGCTCTAGATTTCTATTTCCTCAGTTACAAGATGCAGACATTCCCAGAGTGGGAATTTTTCGAGTCTGCGCCAGAAATCTTTACATGCACGATCAGGATCCGAGGGACAGTCATTAGGAGATGCCGAGGTAAGTTCGCAGCACACAAGTGCACCACAACTGCGACGTATAGCCTTTAATGTCATAGAAGCAAAATGGCAACGCTAGAGGATCTGCTTACTGTGAAGAACTCAAAACAGCCGCCTTTCAATTAAAACACCTAGCGCTGCAGTTGTAAATAAACCCTCTAGTGTAGAGACTGCAAAAACATCTCGAAGACAAGTCGTGATCGTATTCACATCAGCCACTCTGAAAAATTAATTGGCTCTCTTTGAAACAACTCCCAAAATGTCAATCAAAGGTAAAGCTGTCTTTCAAGCAACCGTCGGGAGGACAAAGGCATCCGAGCCTTTTAATTGAAAAGTGACCCATGTGTGTCATCTTCATGGAGCCCCTCAAAGCTATGCGGTAGTACAAGTGGTGAAGGATTTGAGCTATCTGGAAGAAAGGGAAAAGTGCATTCGAACGTGGACACACCATCCATCCAGCCTAAATATGCTCATCACCTTTCCCATTTATCAGAGGATGTGTGTGACCACCTCTATTAATTGCTTAGTTAAACTTCAAGGCACGGAGCAAGTTTGACAAATGGCCTGTCCACTCACTCAGACTGGAGGCAGTCCATCTGTAGTGCTATATCGCGTGGTCCCCTTCAAAATAACAGTAATAGGACTGAAATATCACTATCTCCCGCAGCCCCAAGGGAAGAGAAATGCACTGCTTGGTGGAATATATTTATTGTAAATCTTCCTCTTTTCTATAAATCCCCAAAACATTAGCATACATTCCCATGTTTGAAATGCTGCTCCTTATACAAAAGCACATGCCGCCATCACCCGAATGGATTAGCTCAGAATGCAGAATTGGGACACGGGAGGCACAAAACAATATTTGTAAATAATGCATGACAATTTGAATTAGCGCTGTAGACTCATGTCAGACTGCGCAGCTCACAGGGCAACGGAGAGCTCTTTAGAGAAGCAGCAGTGAGAATAAAAGGGTTTACTTTGAACCAGCCCTTTCAGACGCTCATGAGAAGTGCCATTTTAACACCTCTGAATGTAATGAGGGTTCAACGCTGTCGTTGGAGGTGACACTCCAGGACGGGGTGAAAAGCAGGCTGTCATAACGAGAGACATTTGGATGTGATGACTCATCCAAGTGGACCGAAAAGTCAACGCTTTCAATTCGAATGTCAAACGCTCACGCAGGGCTGTTGCGGATATTAACTAACTTCTAATCCTCCTACTGTCTACAACAGCAACAGCAAGACGTGTACTGCAGCTAGTCTCATTTGATACAGTGCAGTATTAAGTAGAAAAATACTGCCCAGAGAATTTGCCTTAAATTTTTCTAGACGAATGGAGCACAACTTGCCATAATTCACATCATTGCTGACCACAAACTCGTTGAAACTCAGGGCGGTGTTTTTCCAGACAGATACGCGTGCGCACGGCAGAAAGACTGGCAAAGGTCAAGTGGCTACACGAGTAATCAAAATATGAGAAAAAAAATGTTGCTTGTTACACAAATGTGCATGGATATTATTGCCATATTTAACACGACATCTTTCTCATGTCGTGAAAGAAATACATTTTTTCATGTTGAAAATAAAAACGCTCAATGTATTCTTCCATCCATCCATCCATTTTCCGGTACACTTCATCTTCACTAGGGTCGCGGGGGGTGCTGGCGCCTATCCCAGCTGTCTTCGGGCAGTAGGCGGAAGACACCCTGAATCGGTTGCCAGCCAATTGCAGGGCACACACAGAGACGAACAACCATCCACACTCACACGGGCCGCAATGGATTCTTCTCTTCTGAAGTTATTTTTATGTTAGTAATGGTCGGTTACTAGTTACTGTTCGTCTCGCGTGCATTTAAGGAGGCATATGATTGTTCAAAATGAGATTAATTCATATAATTCCTTATGAAATGATTGCACATCTTTTGCATTCTGCATTGCAGCGTCATTATCACAATCACAACATCTTTTCAACATATTATGCAGTTCTAATTTCAAATATGCCTCCTCTCTCTGGGTCGAAAGTAAAACAAAGCAAGGAAAGATAATGGCTCTCTTTTGAAGTCCTACTTGCCAAATAAATAAATAATGTGACAATGTTCTAAATAATACCTCTTCAGTAGAAAATCCAGCATATAAAGCAATAGACTCACAAGGCTATTAATTTAACAAAGATTAAAAAATGTCACTGAAGGCTTTAGTTTTCTTCCTTATAATTGGTATCTTCTCCATCCTGTGTTGCCGGGTCTAACAGTTTAGCAACTCTCCTCATCTAGCCTTTTTTTGTGTTCCACATTCTCCATATGAGCTGGGGCATAGTTTACGAGCCCCTTAAATGGGGCTCTTGGTGCGTTTCAGAGTTGAGATGACTGGAAATTTTTGCCAATTACATAGTCTCCATTATTTTTCAATGGACAACATGGGACCATATTTATACAGAATACCGGTATATTGAGACTTAATTAATTATACTCCAAATGACCTGCGTGCTAAAATGAAAGTAACAAAGGACTGATTTTATTTGTGTCACAAATCTCAAGTCGGTGATACTGTATGTTCTATTGTTCGTAACATGCCTTTATCATGTCATCTGTTATGATCTCAGGTTTCGGACAGTTGTGTTACTGGTTTGGCGCCATATGTGCATGTCTAAGGTTGCTCAGGAGTTTGTGTGACTGTTCAGACGGCATGGAAAATTTCAGGGAACATTGACTCCAAACACCCTGGGCAAACTCGAGGCTGTGCCGCCTGAACGATTGTAAAGTACATTTTTCCTTATCCTATACACGTTGATAATCAACAAGGCACAATGTTAGGTACAGCTGCAGAATCGAAAGAGATCCAAAGCTACATGAAAAAAAAATCGAACTTTCTCAAGATGATAATACCTAGTTTTGATTGACGTCACATTTATTATTGTAGGTCGCAGTACCATAGAAATGTTCTGAATCGTACGGACAGGTGTATGGGATCCAAATATTTTGCCCCTTTTGTAACCTAAGTAACACGTCTTAGTATCTACGACCTTACCACAATCACCATCATGAACAATCCGTGGATCTCATTAGATGTACAAGTGTAACTACGTCATGCTCTTTGTCCTGTTTCAGTCACCACCACCCAGACACCGATCATTATCAGATCGATATGTACTTGCATTTACATTCCATTCATAGATTGATGACCCTAAAATATAGCACTTCGTGGAAGACAAAAGACCTCACAAATCACCAAGCGCTTCCTTTTTAATAGTTGGAGATGACCCTGAGAAGTAAGAGGACATCATGATTTGTCAAAATGAAGTTTGGAGCCATTAGCCTCTGCAAATCCAATCAAGGAAAGAAACCTTGGAAAGGGAAAACCTTCAGGTAGAGCACAATATAAGAATTATTTAATCATACCCGTTGCCATTTCAACCAGTGGAATAAAAAAAAGCAAGAAAGTTGCTTTCTCACAGAACCACACGGTTTTACTCTGCTACCATCTAATGGCAGCTTTTCATTCATGCACATGCACACACTGCGTATAAAATGTGTACCAACATTTTATGAATGTACGATTTAAGTAAAATAAAACTTTGACTTTATGTTTTTGGAGCATGGGGGTATTTATGTGTATGCTTTTTTTAGCTATCTAATTAGCTCATGCAATGCACGATGGCAAGGTGGGGGGCACAAGCCAGCGCAAACTGCAGCCCACTCCCAAGACGGAATGAATGCAGAGAGTTGCTTTAGGAAGGGCATATGACTAAAAACATTACCAAACAAATATAAACGTTCAACCAAAGAATTCCACACTGCATCGGTTGTGGCTCGGCTTAACACCGAGGGCCCTAGGAGCTGTTAACCTACAAAGTGCAGTTTGGAAAACAATGACTGAATAATTACTCTCCGCTCAAGTGCTCATATTTTTATGTCTTATATAAACTAAGATGTGTCATCCTTCATAAGGATACGGTAATGATTATACAAACTATTATTCTCTGCCTCAACATAATTATGTATGAGATCGGCTCAAGCATGAAGTATGTAACTTACTGTAATCTCTTTTTTTCAGGGGCCATGAACATACACAATTGCCATCTTTTAAATCCAATAAAAAGCATCACACTGGACTTGAAGCGAACAAGATTTGCTTTCATTGCAGATTTTCATCTTTAATTTGAGGGGATTTTTTGGACATTCAAATCAGTCTTTCCCCAACATTGGATTGGGGCCAACACATTGCCAGGTGGTGACCATTTGACACCTTTGCCCTTCTATTCACCTGATTGTATAAGTTCGATGACGTGACCACTAACTGGTTCATCGAACTGCGTCCTTTAGTGTATTGTTGTGACAGCCTATCATGCAATCGTATGTTACATGAAAAGTTATGCATTGGCGCCACCTTGTGATGCTTCTCGTTTAACTGCTCATGGGACGAGAGAGTGAGAAAAAAAATTGTCTCTGGAAAATAAATGAATGAATAATGCTGAAAGACAGCGGCGGGATTCATATAACTTTAAATAATAGAGTCAATACGGTGCATTTGAGACTTACCCATCTTACCCAACAAAATTTGAGATTGCCCATTGACAATTTAGAATTGTCAATTAAGCATAGAAACATGTTTATGACAGTGTGTGATTGATTATGAAAATGGAATACACATGATCCAAAGGACACACTTTTACCAAATTGTTGTGGATAATAAAACCATGTAAAAAAAGATGTTTGCCTTCATATTATTTAACCACTTATTACCCACACACATGACACATTCAAATCATGTGCAGCCAAAAGAGGAAAATTTGTTTAAAAAAAATAATAATAAAGCACGTCCACCTCACTGTGCAGAGGTCAGGGGTTTGACTGCGGCCTGTGGAGTTTTGCATATCCTCCCTGTGTCTGTGTGGGTTTTGTCCGGGTACAATGCATTCCTCCCACATTCCAAAAACATGCATGGCATGTCAATGAACGTTCTAAATTGTCCCTGGGTGTTAGTGTGAATGGCTGTTCGTCTGTGTGTGCCCTGCGATTGGCTGGTAGTCAGTTCAGGGTATACCCCGCCTACTGCCTGATGACAGCTGGGATAGGCTCCAGCACCCCCGCGATCCTTGTGAGGATAAAGCGGATCGGAAAATGGATGGATGGATGGATAAGATCATGGATGCATCCATCCATTGGTTGGATGGATGGATGGATGGATGGATGGATGGATGGATGGATGGATGGATGGATGGATGGATGGATGGATGTGGCTGGATGGATGGATAATTAATGCTAAGGGTCACCAGATTGAAACAAACTTGTGAAATAACACAAGAAAAAAATACTTTTAATTCTGTTATATTTCATAATTAATCTTTAGTTAAAAAAAATAAAATAATTAGTCCGATGTTCCTCCATCACAGTTTGGTTTGGGGGCCACCACAAAAAAGAACAAAATCCAACTGCAATGGACAGCTAGGACTGCTGGAGCACCGCCCTACCCACTCCTGAGGACTTGCACCCCGCAACAACCAAGACAAGGGCACAGAAAATCCTACTCGACCCCCCACACCCTTTACAAGTTCCTTGTGTGTTCTACATACTTGGCCAGTAAAGATGATTCTGATTCGGATTCTGATCTTATTCATCTGAAGACACTGACCATGCTAATGAATTCTGAATAATTAACAATTTAACATCGGGTGCAGATAATTATCACACCATTTTTGTTGTATAAATCTCTGCAAATGTAAATATTTTCAATAATCCCAACATTCGTAGGAAATCACAAAGTCCCATTGTAATCAGCCACCAACACTGACTATGACAGTATTTTTAGAACAGCTGCGGGCTACTCATGTGTCCTCTGGGGAGACCCGGTGCCCGCGGGCATCATATTGGCGGCCCCCTCCCCGCCAGACTACAATATTCTAGTCTATGTGACAATTATTGTCATGCAGCATTTATTTTATTTAACAACAAACCATTACTCTCATACATAAACAAAAAACATCACACTAGTTTCCCCTCAGTCAAATTTTCGAGGAGGAAGACAAAATGCTTTTGCGTAAGCCGAAGTTCTGTTTTCACACACTCAGTCTTGCGATTCTAAATCTAACACCACCTATGTTTCAGTAGTGATTGACAAATGATGCTCAGCATGTTTGCTGCAACTGATTTGTCTCACATCTGGGTCCATTCCATTCAATATGAGGCCTACAAAGTAGCTACGTTTCCATAAACCTTAATTCATCATCATCATCATCATCATCATCATCATCATCATCATCATCATCGTTGTAAAGTGTGTACTGGTACTGTCTTTCTGTGTTTACTACTGTATTTATAAAGGTGCAGTAATGACTCTGAAATGCTATAAAAGTGTTTGGGGATTATTACCTGTTGCATATTTTGGGCAAAACTACTGTATTAATAGAGGCAATTAAATTGACTTTGAGTGGAGCCAAATTTATTTGCGGAAATTTGCTATTTGCGTTGGGCTTCATCCCCATCCGCTATGAAGAGTGAGGATCTACGATACTGTACCTCTGTTTTCAAACGGATGACATTTGAGGCCACTGTTGCTTATACTTATGACTTGGGTCAGGATTAAGATGAGCCCTTTATTGACGAACATTAAACCTCAATCCTTACACATGGAGGCAGGGTGGCAACCACTGCAGTCATGCATAGTTCTACCTACTGAAAATAGGCCATTTGTGTGTGTGTGTGTGTGTGTGTGTGTGTGTGTGTGTGTGTGTGTGTGTGTGTGTGTGTGTGTGTGTGTGTGTCTGAGAGGGAGACATGGGAAGAGTAGAAGTGGAAGAAGGGCGGAGCTTCAAGAAACATTGCGTGACAAGCCTGAAGAAAACAGGGTTCCCTGGTTCACATTCACACACACACACACACACACACACACACACACACACACACACACACACGTACAGTAGAGTGCATTGATAACTGTGCGCATGTCCAAATACTGTTTATTCTTTTATGTATCTTCAGGTTGACTTAACAGCCCTGCCCCCTCTTCACTCTCAGGTCATTTCGCCCTCTTTTCATTTCTTTCACTTCAAGTCTGTCCTACTGTGTCTTTTAAACTGATGTTGGAATATAAAGAATGTTACACTCCTGATGTAAAGGGAGACAACATAAATGGTCTAACCTGTCAAATAAAAGCTGTTGTTCTTGTTGTTGGGCTTATAACTACAATTACAATTATAACTTACATTTAAAACATGTGTTTACCTATGTAAGCAACTATGACCACATAAGTAGAACACATTTCCTCCTTCAATTCTGAAAATGAGCATTGCACTTTTTCATGTATTCACTTAAAAAATAAAATTTACTGTCGATAATAAAATACAGAGCCACATAGAGCCATAATTACTCATAAATAAAACTTGTATGCATGATTTCAGGCCTGATAGGATTAAATATTTCTAAAAGGAGAAAAAAATATATATCCAGTGGAAAAAAATATAGAGGACTACATAATAAATCACTGCAAATTTTTCTTTGTCATTTTATAGAAATTGTAATAACCCTTTGTGTCCCGTTTATGGTGTGTTTGGTCCCATCAATCCCTTACCTATCAAATGCATTTTAAATAAATAGTAATTATGTAGGATACGTTAATGTTATAAGAGGTAATGTGTAAGTGTTTCAAGTAACTCTACACGCAGAAGGCTGAAATTTTGTGTGTGCGTGCGTGTGTGTGTGTGTGTGTGTGTGTGTGTGTGTGTGTGTGTGTGTGTGTGTGTGTGTGTGTGTGTGTGTGTGTATAAACACACAATTAACTTAGGTTTTGAGCAGGTTAAACTACTTTTGCTAGTTTCATCTTCTGGGTGTGTAGCCTATCAAACGAACGCTGTTAGCTCCTTTAATTTATGACACAATGAAAATGCACGCCGGATTCGTTTAATTGGCACGTGCAAAGTCAAAAAAACACACACGCACACGCACACACACAAACACGTTCACACACGCACACGTTGAAGTATAATAAGGCACTGTATATTTTTAAAAAATACTGCAAAAAAAGCGGGCGCTTAATTTAATGGTCACCCGGTCACCTGGATTCTTATGTAGGTATTAAATTCTTTATGACAAATTTCCATGAAATGTCCTTGAACACGGGTGGTTGGTAGAAAATCTATAAATGAATACTGGCACCCTTTTTTTGTTTGTTTGTTTTTAACGCCAGCAATTAAGGGATAATATTGAGCGGATGACCAAAACAAAATAAAACTTTCAAAAATGAAGACTAATCTAGAGACGTAAAACGGCATTATGTTTAAAAGATGTTTGAATAAATACATAAAAAGGCGCGAGTCTATTTATTCATAAAAAGAACAATTTCGTTGCCACATAAATTCAGTTCACTTGCATGAGTTAACTGAGTTGCGTCCGCACAAGCCATTTTAATCGTGATTATATCTTTGTCCTTCATCCCAGTGTTGCCACATATAAAGACGCGCCTCCATTAGCTCAAGTTCTCTCGCAAGTTTTGCACAGCTGGAGCACTGCAGGATATTGTATGCTATATGGTATCTAATTGCAAAATAACGTTCTGCTATGTTTCTCTGCGGGGGTTCATGCGTCTCTCTGCGAACAGTGCGTGGGTGCCAAATGCGTGAACCCTGCATCCAAACGTTCAAACGATTCATGCATGCACGGATATGATGCATGCAGCATGTGATTCATGCATTCGATGTACTGTAGTAAGTTTTATTGCAATATTCGTTTTTTTCAGCATCAAATGATTGAAAATGTTTATTTATTCTTTATTTCTGCTTAAAACAGATACAGCATACTGGAAATGGAGTATTGTGGCGTTTCAAAAGTGTTGGTAGCGGGAGAAGGGGGGGAAGAAAGGAGAGAATAGTGTAGTTTTCGGAGTGTTTGCACTGAGCTGACGAGCAAGTCGTGACAGGGGTTAACGTGCCGTGAAGGGGTTAAACAAACGGACATTCCCCTCACAAATCCTCCACGCTCATGTGGCCTTATAAGAGGAGCAATTCTACTGAATTTAACCTGGCACGAACTTTTCTCATTAAACCATTTATACGCTTATAGGGTAATGATTGCTGTATGTCCTGCCACGATAAGCCGATTTGAGTGATAAACAATGTGTTTTGCTCCGTTTTTTTTGGGGGGGGGGGCATTTATCAATCCTCCTAAAATGTTTGACATTTGCTGCACTAATATATTTACCATATCCTATTTTTCGAGCCCCAAGGTTACATGTAAGAAAAAAAAACACCTTTGCCTTCCCTCACAAAGTTTTGCGTTCCTTCGCAAAGTTTTGCATTTCCTCCTAAAGTGTGCGAGATTAAGATTAAAAAAAGTTTTGCAAGGAAAGCTTTTTTTTTTTAATGCACGTTTATATAATTCTGGGTCTTCTGAAATGAAAGCATCATAGATGGAGCGTTTTCATCTGCGGACGGGTTTAATCGCATTTTACTTTGAAATTGGCTTGAAATCCAAAGATATAAAATCTGTTCTGGGTTTTAAGCATATATAAGTGAAAGGCATTTGAAAGCGGACAGTTGTCTTTCAAACAGCCGCACGTTGGAGGCTACAGTCGCCAAACAGACCCGGAAGTACATAAACGTTTTCTAAAAGTGTTCCCTTACAAAAAAAAAAAAAAAAAGGGGGGTTAGCTCGCAATCTTTGCGAGGGAACGCAAAGTAGTTTTTTTTCTTCCATGTCACCTTAAGGGTGCCTTAGTTTTACAATTATTTGCCAGCATTGATTTGCATAATCCCTCACAAAATTTAACCACGACAACAATGATAGAGTGTACATTGTACAGAACTATCTTTGAATATACTGAAATTTATCATGATCTACTCTTTAACAATAACTTCAAAATGAAGAGGCTTGACCCCTGAGAGGAAGTCTGTCTGCTTCAGAGTGTCATGTTTTATATGTGAAGGAGGGGGCAAAAACAAAACGGCTGACAAATGCATTCACTCGGCAGTGTTCAGCATAGAGCATATTACGCCGCAAATGTTCTAAAAAGAATGATGAGCATCATTCTGAGAGAAAATTGTATTTTCTGTTTATAATAGTCTTTAGTGCTCATGTTTAACCATAAAAAGAATCCAATTTCGTCCCATGGTGTTATTTTGCTTCCTAATACAAATATGAAAGAGCTGACTTTAAATCTGAAAACAGTGGAGCGGGTGTAAAAATCCCTAAACCCTCTTAAGTCCTTTGATTTGTGGGTTGAAAATCTCCTCCAAGCATTCCTGCTTTGTGAGCCTTTTGCTGATATGGAGTTAAAACTGTCCTGCTAAGGTCTGGCATTTGTAGGCTATAGAAGCTGTTGACTTGCACTGAGGGGAAAGAGCACGGTAGAGATTATGGGCAATTAAAGCCCACTTCATGCCGGTCTGCTGGCGTCACAAAGTCTGGCTGAGAACGCTCACCTCCGCTAATACTATCAATGCGAACAAACACTGCGGCATCAACTTATTATGTACAGTGAATTATTAATACCAGAGCACGCGCATTCCGGCTCGGCTAGCTTGATAAAGGGGCACAAACAACATGGTTACCTACTGAAGAGCATAAGAGTACATGCTTTGTTAAAACAGATGGAAATACTTCACCCTGTTCCACAGGTTAAATGTGAAAAGTCGACATCACGTAGATTTCATGAAAACTCCAATACTATCGAGTATTCAATGTGTTCATTGCGTGCGATTGGTAAGAAAGAGTACAAAAAAGGAGTGCACTGTTCTCCATTGAAGCAAGACTTTACACCATGAACATGAAGATATTTTGCTTGCGTGACCTCTGTTCACATGTTTCAACCCCCGCAGAGAAACACTCCAAAACAACAGCGTCATGCAGCAATACAATCTTTCAAAATATGGCAGACACGGTGGTGCTGAAACCTCAAAACGTGGAATGAATTTGGAATTCAAACAAATCTGTCGGGAAAAGTACACTTTTTAAGTCACACGAAAACTTGCAAGTGGAATGGTGATCATGCATGACGTTCGCAAATTGAGCAAAATTCAGCTATTTTCATGAGACTTAGTTTTGAGGATTGACTCCTGTGGTGTTTCACGTTGTCTTGTCTGGCATTTTCCTCAAGTTCAACACTCTTCTTAGATGCCATAAACCCCTTTGCTTTATTTAACACATGTGCAAGTAAACCACAAAAACAATTACCCGTACTTCTTTTTGTGGTGCCTCTGCAGGTGTCGAACAAAGTTCGACGCGGTGCCGTTTGTGTCTGAAATCATCTTCTTACAGCATCTGCAGGTTGCTTCATGTTTTCTTCCAAAGATGATGTGGCTAGCACCAGTTCTCGATGGTTGATAAAACCAGTTGCATAACCCTGCTGTGGGCTAACATGACTGAAAGAAAAAGCCTTTGGCGTTTGCAGTCAGGTTGAACAATCAAATGGATACTTTAATCATCCGAAAAACTTTCTTTTGAGGGGAGAAAGTTAAATTTCAGAAAAAAATATCTATAGTTGGACTCGGTCAAGTTTATAAAAATTTTTTGCCCGTCCAACTGCACAGTGTGAGTCAAATGCCAAAGGGTCCGAGCCAAGATCGAGACAACAAACGTGCCGAGTCAAGACTCGAGTACTACAGCCCTGCTTCTGCACCATGTTTAATTCAAGTAAAGAAATAAGTCCAAAGTCGCTGATGGTGTACCTGTACACCCACCTGACTTGTGTGCAGGAAATGTGGGATCAGTTCCCGCTACGTGACGGTGTGGATGTATGTGTGTATGGTTGTTCGCCTCTTTATGTACCCTGCGACTGACTGGCGACCAATTCAGAGACTAATCTGCCTTTAGCCTGAAGTCATCTGGGATAGGCTCCAGCACCTCCGCGACCCTTGTGAGGATACGCGCATTTGAAAATCGATGGATGAATGGATAAATAAGTCCAGTTGCTACAAATTAGAATGTATGACATTTTGTACAAAAGCTGACTAAATTCCCATGAAAAAAGTGTGGGTGTTTTGCATGGGTATACGGTGTGTTTCGCTTTGTTAGCCATCAGAAGTCCCCCCAGCAAACTGCAGACAAAGTGTCATACATTGACAAGTTGGAGGCAAAGGTTTTTTTGGGGGGCGGGGGGGGCACACTTTGAAAAGAGCTCGAGTATTTTCACGCGATCTCGTGCAATGCTGCTGCTGCTTGTCAACCAAGTCGGCTGAGGTCAGCGTAGTTCAGTGAATGCGAGTGTTTTCATGTAAAGAGCTGTGAAAGGCCCATGAGGAGATTCATCCTCCTGTCTGTCTCGCTGCCTCCAGTGGAATTAAGTGGGTCAAACTGTCTCCACTTTCATTGACTGTACGAGTCAAAGAGCAGCAGAGCCGAGAGCCATTACAATCACACTCGATTGACTAATGGCTGGTATAAAAGAGTAATTAGACATGCGAGTAAAGGAAATCGGGAACTCCAAAAAGGACAAAATGGAATCAGTCCCGGTTGCCAACTTGACTTAATGTTCAACTCGCTTTCAAACTAAGGTTTCTAGAAAAATATTCTTTCCTCTTCAAGCAGTTTTCAATTCAGTCTTACTGTCGTGTTAAAGAGGACTTGGCGTTTTCGCTTAGCAGATGGTAATCCACCGTGTCCAGCATCAGGAGCCGCAAAAGATTGGTCATCAAAACAAGAGAAACACGCTCAATTTGCTCCCGCCGTGTCCCGGAGCACATGCTGATGATATGATTTTGTGTGATGAAACATGGAGCGCAGTTGAGAAGCCGATGTTGCGAGCTGTGGCGGCACGGAGGGGTCGTGACTGCGGAGCTAGCCGGCAGGCCATGAAAAGCAAAGGGCACGCCAGACTGGATGAGGATCAGGAGAAGAAGAGAAAACGAGAGGAGGGAGCAAAGTGAGAGGAGCCTCTGGGTCTGTGGGGCCCCCCTGTGCAGGCGGTGCTGGCCAGGGGAGTAACATCACTCACATGGCCCAATGTACACACAGAAGACTGATCTAATGTGGGCTTTTGGCACACACAAGCACACCTAACACAATAACAGATCCGAACCTGCAAATTAAAAAGTTCTGATTTGAAGCACAGATCAGAAAGCTTTTCTTGAATTGTTTCCTATTTTTATTGTTGTTGTTGTTAGCATTTTCCAGTTAAAAAAAAAGTATTTTTCCCGGAGTAAAATTTGCGATGATATATTTGAGGCACATTTCAAGAAAGGAGTAGAAAAAAAAAGACAAGAGGGCTACATTGGTTCTCTTCATGGTTTGACCGCGCAGGAGAAGACAGGTGGAAGACTCAGTTGTTCAGCGCAGGGCTCAAGTTACCGATGTCTGCTCCGCGTGCTAGTTTGAAGAGCAACATTACCGCTGTGATCCTCTGTCAAAGGCTAAGTCTAACCTGAGGGACGGAGGGGGAGAAGAGAAAGAGACTCAAGTTAAAGGTCACAGCCGCTGACTCCATTGAGGGAAATAAAAAGCTCAAATGTCTTGCCATTTGCACTTAAAGGGTAAAGACGTCCGTCAGCACTTATTTCAATCTTTCAGATGATCAAACGATGAAACACTTATCCAATGTAGTCCTAGTAAACGGATTTGGCTTGAATACTGGAAGTATAGTCACATCCACTAGTTGAATTTCTCAACATCTGATTATTTCAGGGTACCATAAAAAAGACATTTATTCAAGTGCACACACTGCTTTGCGTCATAAAATAATTAAGTATTCGTTACTAAGCAGGAACACACTTAAAATATACAAGCTCATACTTAGCAGTATGCTAACAGCCATCAGAACAGTGCAATGATTCTAATTTGCAGTGGTGCAACTGCACACTCCAAAAAGACATTTGCGTAGTACTCTTTGTGACCTTGTTTCGCAACACATAAGTCAAAATGTTGAAATAGTAGACACATCTCTCAGTTGTGACTGTCAATTCTGAAAAGAAAGAATGTAGTTGTTCCACTGGATCTCATTAGATATGCGCAAGTGCAGTCCTCAGATTGCATGATTATACGGTGACACATGCAAGTTTTTGGGTATTCTATAGGCCTCAGGTATCAAACTCAAGGCACTCGATAATTTTATGTGGTTGAAGCTTGACTCCATTTTTTTAAAACTAGCAAGAAAAAAAATAAAAATAAAAAACAAATTGGGGGTGGCAATTATATAATGTCATGGGCCAATTATTCAAGTTCCCAAACTGAACATGCAGCTCATCTTATACATGACAAGCAGAAGTCAATGGCTGGCCATATGCTTTTAAAAAAATGCATCTTCCGGTGGCATTTTAACTGCACTTCAGGAGACAAAGAAATAACAAATGCATGCCAATTGTTTTAACGGCATCATAATACACTGTTCAAGGTGTTGCAGTTGCATTTGTCTGCTGTTCATTTCCTAAAAAGCCAACAATTAAGCTAGTGATGTTTCAGAATGTACAAAATCCAGATTTGTATATTTTCAGTTACAGCTCCAGACATAAACTATAGACATGGACTTCATGAAAATAATTATGAAAACCCGGCTACATCCAAGAAGTAAACTGGGGTGATATAGGACACAGATTCAAACTGTTAAAAGATCACAAGGCTGTCTTGTGGAGACAAGATGCTAGAGGGGTAGAAGCTACAATGTGGATCTTCCTTATTGATTTGCACTCTAATTGACCTAAATAAAGACGCAACAGAGCCAGTCGGGTGCGTAAGGGACGGGCCTTTACAGTAGCAACAGTCACTGGTGCAACGAGACGGTGACTCGTCTTTCCTCGGAAAAGCCCATTTGCTATTGTGCTCGTCCAATCACTGGATGCCCCCCAGCGCTCGCCAAGAGCGCGACTGGACCTTTCACTGTACTGTAGTACTTCCGTCGTCCCGTCCCAGCAGCGACTCGTCGTCCTAGCACAGCGCTAAAGCAGCGATGCTTCACATGCCCGCTCGGACTTTTTGGACGTTGTTTTAACACTAAATGGAGACGGGATTGCTTTGTTAAATATATGTGTATATTTTGCTCGGCGAAATCTGGAAAACATGCAGAAGAAGCTGACGGACACCCATAGTCCTCGATTGTCATCATCGAGGGCGTCGTCTTTTTTCATCGAGAATCTACTGGCGCCGGGGCCACACGAGCGGGATTCCCCTTCCGAAAGCAGCCGATGTGGAGCTGCGTTGCGCACGGACTCCGTCAGCCCGGTCTCACACGCTCGGAGCGGCGTCATGTTTACGCCGGCGCCGGATGGCTGCGGCTCAGCCTCGTCCCTCTCCACGGAGCCGCTGGTAAACTGGTACGCCGGGAACACGGGCTTGCTCTCCAGAGCTTTGGATGCACCGGGCAGTGAGTATTGCAAAAATCACAGGTTGCAGAATGCAGGTTGTAACAAATCATGTAATTACCTTTCAAGGATAAACGTGAAAGTTGCGCAATATCCGATTGACTTGAATATAGTTTTGACATCCCCCACGACCCCCCCCCCCCCCCCCCCCCG
>NW_017805882.1:1277801-1279099 GCF_001891065.2 Hippocampus comes
CCTCCACGTGTGACCCATTCCGAATCAGCAATCAGCAGCTCTTCAAATGACGACAAAACAAAACTGTATACAACTGTGCTTTCTTAAACGTAACCCACAAAAAATGTTCCAAGATATAATCGCCTTTTAATTACCTGTGCATCGATTTCCAAAAAATGGAAATGCACCGATTTCCAAAAAATGGAAATCGGTGCATTACTCGCGTATATCTCAAGAAAAAGTCTATCCAAGCCGATCAATACCAAGCCTAAGTGTAATTTTTAAATGCACATACAAAGACATTTGCATCCATATTTCCGTCCAACTGATTTTTGCTCATCTGCACGACGATGTGATGCATGGCTCATGCATGTGCCAGGGCGACAATTGTACGAGAGAGCGTTGTTACATTTTGATCTCCGATTAGGTCCATCTGTGAACACGAGGTCCGAGGACAACTGCTGCTCGGTGTCGACCAGTGACAGAAGTTCCCCCGCCGTATCAGAACCGATCACAGACGACAGCTATGAGTCGGACAGGAAATTAAGCGACGGCAACTTGATTGGCGACCACGACGAGGCTCAAAGTGGCTTCGATGCGCCCTCTGACTCGAATCAGACCCGGAAGAAGAAAACCCGTACTGTGTTCAGCCGAAGCCAGGTTTTCCAACTGGAGTCCACCTTCGACGTGAAACGGTACCTGAGCAGTTCGGAGCGGGCCGGCCTGGCCGCGTCACTCCACCTGACAGAGACCCAAGTCAAGATCTGGTTCCAGAACCGCAGGAATAAATGGAAAAGACAACTGGCGGCGGATCTTGAGGTTGTACACATTCCTAACCCGAATCAGAGGGTGGTCAGAGTCCCCATTTTGTATCACAGCGGACCCGGAGCCGGCTCTGCACTGGCTTTTAACTTGAACGGACATCAGGTCTTCTCCAACTCCATCACTTACCCCTTGTCCTCCTTGGCCCACTCCATGAGCATACTGAGGTCGCAGATGAGCGGCTTGGTGTAAAGACATATCAAAGCATATTTTGCCATTACAGTGCAATAACACGCAACGTCGCGGACAATCGCTGATAGCGTCAGAAGGAAACATGTGACACAAAGTGAAGTCATGTTTGTGTATTCAGTGTGCGTTTGTTTGCTACTGTCAGCAAATAATAACTTGTAAACGGAGTGCAATGTACTCTGTTAAGCTTCGAACTATTTTTTGCCAAACTTTTATAAAAGAAAACACACGCGCGAACACTCTCACACACACACACACACACACACACACACACACACACACACACACACACACACACGCACACGCAC
>NW_017805882.1:1280829-1418937 GCF_001891065.2 Hippocampus comes
CACACACACACACACACACACACACACACACACACGCACACACACGCACACGCACGCACGGACGCACACACATTTTCAAAATCATCATTTTTTCCACTCAATAAATGGATAAAAATACTGATTCTTTTTTCTGTGTATGGTCAGTGATTAAAATATACCCAATTTATTAAAATAAAGTAAATAGCAAAGATTTGGTAACGCCAAAACGTCAACACTATTCTGTACGGGTTTTTTTAATGTTACAAGTCAGATTCGTTGTTTTTCAATCGTTTTTGACTGCAGGATTAAATTTAACAAAAAATATCAACAGGTAAATAACACCCAAACGCCAGTGGGCTCTTTAGCCTACTACATTCTTTTTTTAAAAGCGTCTGCAGTTCTGATCGTTATGAATTAGGCTCAAAGTGTAGTCGATAAAAATGCATTACAGTTTGAGATTATGATTATTCGACATTGAGATTAAACGTAAAACTGCAGCGAGTGTATTATAGACCTGGAGTTGTATAAAAAAAGAAAAATAGACTTTTGTGAGCAAATAAATCAAGATTATTAGCAAAAAGAGTCCGATGAATGCTGGCTTATTGTTATCCATCAAAATATTATTTGAAATCATCACACAATATTTGATCAATCTAAATAAAAAGTTTAATTAAAGAGCGTCACGTGAATGAAGTCTCATTTTTCGAAATCAACAACACCGGACACAATATGCACACTTGCACAACCAAATGCGATAAAATATCAAAGGTTTGATTTTTCAAGGATAATAATGCTGTTTTGATTCACACCACCAGAGAGATATGAATTTAATTGTCATGCTTATTCCTGTGTTTTGCATACACTCGGCCTATTTGTAAAGATACACGAGTGCGTGTTTCTAATATTTTGGTCACCGTATTTAGCTGCAAGACAGGGGCAAAAGTGTGAGAGAGTATTCGTTTTTAGGCTTCTTATTTTGAAGAGTTATGCCGATACGCGATCGCGCAGAGCGCATGCAAATGCATACACTTTCCCCCCAGTGAAACCTGTAGACAATTTTAAAAATGGGGAGGTTCAAAACAACTTATGTAACCGTCTGGTCAACGTCTAAGGTGGAAGGTCAATTAAGTATTTGTGCAAATGTGCACCACAGTGTGAAATGACGTGTTGGCGAACAGCAGGTTTTGATGGAGAAGATGTACTTTGGGTAGAGAGAGAGGTTCTCGTCCCTTCACTGTGATTGGTCAACACTGCTTGACGACTGGACCAATCAGCGAGGACTTAGTTCGCCCCATCCAACGTGACGTGAGCGCTGAGATTACACACGGAGCCTCTCCAGCCAAGCAGTGTGTGCTTCGTGGATGCTGCTATGGTGTGTGCACCGTCGACAATTTAGCGGTGACTGCTCGCGTTTATTCAAGAGGAGAAGTAAACAAAGGGGCTGTTTACGCATTGGAGAATATGAGTAAAGTGGACGCACCATGTCGTCCCAGCGCCTCTCTCAAATTCACCATTGACAACATCCTCAACCTGAAAACAAGCGGGCGCGGCAGTGACAGCTGTCACCCCCAAAGAGAGCGCGATGTCTCGGCTACGACGACGTGTCAAGGCCGCATCCTGCAGAGCAACCTGGAGGGGCCCGCAGCTCAGCGCAGGCACGAATCGGACGAGAGGGGTAAGGGCTTGTATGGGGACTATTTGATTCACATCACCACAACGCATCGCCTATTATACGCGCCGGCGAGTGACACAGTCTGAGCGGATGTTGGGGCATTTGTTGTTTGTTACAGACTTTACCCAAGAGAATAACCGGGCCAGCGACTCGGCCATCGACATTCACGGTCGGGCTTCGGAGACGCGCTTCGAGAGCGGGGACAGTAGTTGCGACGACTGCAGCTCCACCACCACGACCACGGAGATTCTTAAAGCGGACAGTCCCACGAAGAAGAGTAAAATGATCACGAAAAAGAAAACGCGCACCATTTTTTCCAAGAGACAGATCTTCCAGTTGGAGTCTACGTTCGACATGAAGCGCTACCTGAGCAGCGCCGAGCGCGCCTGTCTCGCCAGCTCTCTGCAGCTCACCGAAACGCAGGTGAAGATATGGTTCCAGAACCGCAGGAATAAGTTGAAACGGCAAATCTCGAGTGAAATCGACGGACCGGTGAGCGACTTCCCGGAGACGGTGAAGCCCGTGGTGGTGGGTCAGCTCCCCGCCTTATACAAGGAGAGCAGCTTGCTGGGGAGGTGCCTGATGCCCATGCCATTGCCCGTCGTGTACCCGGGTTCGAATACGCCTTACCTCTGTTTCTCCAACACCAGCAAGTACTTCAGCCTCTATGACGGGGACGTATGACACTGCCACCAAGCCTGCATGTGTAAACAGACACTTTTGTTTGTGCCAACTGGAGCATTTATGGCGTTAAGCCTATCCAATTCAAAAGGCCGGACACTGGCCCATCAGTGTTTAAAAGAAGGCTGCAAGTAGTAGGAACATATCACATTCAAATGAGCTGTTTTTGGTATTATTTATTTCTTAGCCTGGCTTTTGTGTAGGCCTAACATGCACTTAACACCTGAAAAGAGAACATGTAGCAGGCCTAGCAGATGAATAGCCTGCCTGGCTGTGCATGGCCTACATCTGTAACATCTTCTTGTTTACATGATAGCCCTTTCTCATTGTTATTGTTATTATCATTATTATTCTCAACAACAGCCTATGCCACCAAAGAAATTAATATACCATGCATGCATTTATAATATCATAAGGACTTTTGGATTACAGAAATTATATGTATTTAAATGAATGTCATTAACATTTTATTCACGCATGTCTATTTTTTGTCCTTAAGTATCTTACACTTACGTTATTCTTACATTTGCCTTTAGGCTCATTACAGCATTTACTGCAACTGTAATTAAAACCTCTTTATTCAAGAAAACTTTTACAGCTGATTCAGTAATTTCAGGTGGTTCTCTTCGGCTCAGCTCTACCAAGTGTTGACTGTGTTTACTATATAAATTATATTTCAGATTTTACATGAAGTAAGACCCATAAAGACTTGTGCGACAAATCCAATATTTCAACAAAACACTCAAGATCTCCCCCCAAAAATTGCGAAATAGATTTTCTTCTCTAATTCTTAAAACAGCACTGTATGCACACTTATGATTCTGGCATTCTGCAAATAAGAAAACATTGACATGGCTAAAGAAATAATATAATTACAAAACCCGTCAAGTAGTTCTACTTAAATAATGGCTCATAACACCAACTTCCATCAATTAACCCTTAGGTGTAAAATACAAATTTTTTCCCCCCATATATTTTTCAAGAAAAAGAAAACGACCAAAGTAATTATGAATCTATATTTGAAGGGAATGAGTGGGTAAAAAAAACTTCATTATCAAAAGTGGTACAACTGCATGTATAATAATAATAATAATAATAATTAATTCTTTGCTAATCCATATTGAAAAACACTGCTCGCTGTTTTGTTAATATGCACAATTTTATGCATCAAATGAAGCATCTTGCCAAACAATAATTATAATATATAATAATAATATAATCATATTATATATTATAAGCACACGGATAACCCCTCTCTTATACCTGCTCCCTTTGGTAGTGTACCATCTTCAATCATCCAAGTAATCTTCACCGACATACTGCCCCAAACCGAACATAATATAAATAGCCTATGTGACACGGGAGGAGCTGACCCTTGACTCTAACGAGAGGCCATTCTGTAGGAAAACTACATTGAGCTGAAATATTGAAGCAGTATCTTTAGAACATCATCCGCTCTGATTAAATAACCATTGCTTGAGCCAACAAGGTTTTGCATTTTTCACTGTAAGGATAATATGCAAACAGTAAATTCTAGGATGCAAACTACACAGTAAGAAAATAAAGTAAACATTTAAAAAACGACATTACAGCAACATACTGTATCTGAAGTAAAAAAAAAAAAAAAAAAAACATTGAAGTACTGTTTAATGTTGCTTATTGCCCAAATACCTCCTGTCTTGACTTGGAAGTCAGTCAATCCCATCAGTGCAGTCCTTTGACCTCCAGTGTACTTTGCCAAAACACTTACACTCCACATGTGTCACGTAGGATAGCTCCATTCTATTCTATTGAATATGCAATAGATGGGCAATAAGCATGCAAGCAATATTAATGGTCAAATCATCCTATTTATACAATGAGGAAACATCAAGAGAGCAATCACATAGAGTATGGTGTGTAAATCAATCTTTTTTTTTTTTTCAACTGCATCTATACATTATTGGAGTACAGGGGAAATTTATGACTGTTCGACCAAAACATAACACAACATTGATATGGACATAATCATGAAGGTGTTGAGGTAAACAAAGCTACAATAACACGAATCAAGACAGAAAAAAACGACCAATGTGTGTGTGCAATGTCTGAGAGTGTGTGTTAAGTGGAAAAAAGGAGGTCGGTTATGTCCGGCAGGCTGTCTCCAGTTTAAGTGCTGCAATGCTCACTTCCCACAGTCCTTTGAGGCTATCCACTCAGACAGCAAGATGGCAGAAAAAAATTGGAAAATATTACCTCTACATTATAATATTGGGGTGACCATTAAAGTATACATTGTGATCATTTACTGCATGTTTTAATGCCTATGTTCTACTAAATGGCAGGTAAAAATAATTCCAGCAAATGCAAAAACGTTTTATATTATACAAGCACATTTTTTTCAATATTTGGTCACTACCTCCTTTTAATCCCAGTTTGTTTTCATAAGTGCGCTCAGAGCCCTAATTTTACAATATGTACTGTATGAGCAAGAGAAAAAAAAAAAGTATAAAAGGGAGGGGTAGCTCAGTCAGAACCATTTGATGAGTGTGTGTTTGTGTTGGAAATAGTCCGATCACGTTTGTATTTCTCCACGGGTCTGCGCCTCCGTAAAGCTGAGGTCTGGCTCCTCAAAGGCAAGGAAGTGCTGCTCCTAATGGTTGCAGAGTGTATCCAAGAGTGACCAATTGTGTGCGTGCATTTGTGTTTGTGTGTGAGCGTGCACAATATGTCTGTGTAAAAGTTTCTGGCAGCCTCTTTCTGCATGACTAGATGGGGGCCCCTTCTCTCAGCTCGGCCGTTTCTTTAACCTCTGTTGACCTCTTTTAGTCATCTGACAAAGATCGTCACCTAAGACGAATGGAGAGACTGTCCCCTGAACATATGTCTGAAAGACAATCATATTCGCAAAACAATCCTACATTGGTCAAACCAAACCAAGCCGAGCCTAACCTTTACCACATACCACAACAATGGCAAGTCTTGTTGCAACGCACTGGACAAACATGGTGGACATGCTGCAGTGAAAACACTTGGCTTCCTCTCTGATGTCAAACAGAGTCTCTTCCAGGATGCAAGTTGAACTTCATTTTTATATTTACATTTTACCGATTGAACGAGGGGTAATGGAAAACAAAACATTGCAGTGTTGAAGTGTAAAAAAATAAGTTGCCAAAATCAAGAACCACGTTCAGACACACGGTCGACTCTCAAGTTGTTGTATAGGACAGCTTTTTCCAACCTTTGAGAGCCAAGGTACATATTTTACATGACCCGTCATGTAAAATACTGAAAAAGTATTTGGAGCTTTTCTCACATTTCTGCACAAAATCACATTTAAATTTGATCTGATATTTTTCAAAATGACACGGATGGGCAAAAGGTTGAGTTACTTATTCACCCCCAGTTTTTATTGCTTGCATGTTATTATAGAGTGAAATTGGATAATTATCAGTATCGTGTTGCATGATGGTAGCGGACCCAAAAAGCAGGCAGGAGGGAGACGCAGGGTGGACTGAACAAAATGTATGAACCACACATTGGTAAAACTAAATCCACAACAAAAAAAATTCTAAAAAACAAACAGACAAAAAGCCATGGCAGAAACAAAAAAACAACATGACAGCAATACACAGTGACCCAACAAAGACTGACAGAACCCAGGGAACTAAATACAAGCAAAGTGACGAGACAACAAGAAACACCTGGACCAGAGACAACGGGTTGAGGGACCTGATTGGTTAACACGAGGGACCCGGATGACGAGAACAGGTGAAGACAATAAAGGCACATGAGGGAACAAAACCAAGTATTATCCAAACAAAAACAAAATCATAACAATCAAGGACAACCCTCTCAGCAGCACTCCATTAAACTCCACTCCACATAAAAATTAAAGACATATGACTAGGACAGAACGCTAAATATTCATTTCTATGGTTATCAGTAACCAGTTGCTTTTTGCAGTCACTGCTACCACGTTGACATTCATACAAGCCAATAACTCACAGCACGTCCAATTTGTGTCAGCAAATTGGTGTCATTGTTGAAAATGCCAAAGAAAAACCAAATTCACTTTTGAAATGCATGCCTTGGATGTACTTTCACAAGATTTTCTTAAGTCTCACCAAATACACTCGCATGAGGGCAGTATGAATCCTGGAGTTTTTTTTATGACGCGGGAAGCAGATTTTTCTAGAAAATGGTGGTCACATTTGATATTGGATGACTTCTGTGGCATTCCAATTTACAGGTTTCACTGTACCTTGTGGGTGACACAATTTCATTCTCATAAATGTACTGAAAGTATGTGGAATGTCTTCTATTTAAAGTGGATAAGATATATCCTGCAAACTAAAAAGAAAGATATATCTCAAATCACCGATTTGGTGCATGTGCTCCTCATCAGACAAGAGCAAAAGCCCCATGGAAGGATTCCCAGACGTGACCCGATAGACCAGAGGGCAACCCGAGAACAAAACTACATGACACAGCATATTGTAAAGTAAACAACAAGGCTATTAGTTAGAGACGGAAACCTGACACAGGAGCTCTGCGTACGTGTCACACTTAAAGACTGTTTGATGGCCTATTGATCTGCTGATTTTAGACCCCTCCTGTTCCCCTTCTCCATAATGCAAATTGCTGGAGGAAATTGGAAGATAGCAGAGAGGATGGATTTGGATGACAGCACCGGGATACAGAGGGGGAGTTGGACCATGGCCAAATACTAATTGCTCCGCAAGCCAAGTGAGAAAATAACAATAAATGCGTGTCAATGCTTTTAGAACAGGATGTAGAGTTGTTGAATTACAATAAAGATTACAAACAATGTATCCATTTTCCAATGATAATTTAGCCTGTGATTTAAAAATACTTTGTGAGGTTATTCATGACGACGACGGGTCTATCCCCTTAGCCACGCCCCTCCCGAAAATGTTCGGCTACGATTGGATGTCTTCAAAAAAGTGCGGGTGAGGGTGACGCTAATGCTTGGCGGACATACGGCAAAGTGAAACATCCAATTTCACAGCAATCCATCCAAAGTGTAATCCCACACTACAGAAAGGTCACAGGAACTCCAAAATCAAGAGGATCCATCTTCTGGGAACGAGGTGGATGTCATGACAACTATTGACCTTGCCATACACACAAATGTGTTGACACCAATGTTGGAGGAGAGACTGCATCTTTATATTTCAGAGGACGGTGTACAAATACTAACATTTGGTTCGGGAAGGTGCATACTGGAAGCCTGGTGTGAAAGTTAGGAGCCTGTGAAATATATTAGATGTTTAACTTTCGAACAAGGAGGAAGGAGTTGGAAAAAAAGCAGTACCTACAACATGCCTATTTCTACTTTTATTTTAAATGAAACGAACAATTAGAAAACAGATTAAAAAGAAGTAGTGTACAGGATTAATTCTGAATTTTCCCATTTCGTTTCCTGTCTCATTGTCAATGATTCACACACATGCACACGCACACGCGCACACACACACACACACACACACACACACACACACACACACACACACACACACACACACACACACACACACACACACACACACGCACGCACCAAAGCTGCTCAATTAAACAGCATGGTGTCCGATGCCCTCCCTCTTGTCCTGTCCCCTCAGACACCCTTGTCAGGATAATGTGCCATTAATCTACCGCTGAAAACACATTATTGGTCAATCAATAGGTGATATGGGGGGAAAGGGAACAGAGGAAAGAGGAGAAGCAAGGAGATGGACAGGAGGCAAGGGAGGAATGCTCTAAGTCTTGGGGGAGGCGTACGAGCTCCACTATGCGGACACGGAATACTCAGTGTGGTTTCGCGCCGAATGTCAATATAGGTCCATTAACAACAGATAGAGTTGTCAAAGTGCCCGAACTCTTCCAAGGATTGGAGACAGGTGGAGAAGAGTGCATTAGACAAATGATGTTTTTGTAAGAATTATGAAACTAGGGGAAAATATATATTTCATCTGCCGAGTTGGCCACTAAAGATGCATCCAACTGAACCAAGGATTCATAAACACTAAAGAGACAACAAAAACTTTAAAAACAAATTTCAGCGATGGTAGGAAACAGCTCTTAACCAGAAAAGTAGAAGGGAAGTAAATCCCAAAATAAAAGATAACACCTTTACAGGGTGAGATCCAATTTTACATTTAAAACAAGTATTGTAAAAATATTTTGGGAAAATAAAAAAGATGTTTAAAAAAAATGGTAACACCCTGCTTTCGATCCGCTTGCTACTCTTTGGCTGTGCTGTGTGCGACTCTCTGGCTCATCTGTCCCACAGTTGATTTTTGGCTCTGAGGTTCTCCGCTTTAAAAAATGTACATGCGACAAAATTGTTGTAATCCCACCATTAAGGAAATTAAAAACGTCAATGCTCAAAGGACACAACATCTTGGACAGCTCGTCTTGTCTCTATGCACGGAACAATGAAATCTCAAGACTATCAAGGCATTCTGGAACAAAGCTTGGTTCCAGTCGCAGGTCAGGGGCCCTCCAAAGGGACCTGTGAGCGAGCTATGACCCAAATCCTGTTGAACATCTATGGAAGGATCTAAAACATGACGTTTCTGGAGAAGGCACCTCCAAACGTCAAGCAGCTGGAGCAGTTTGCCCACAAAAAGTGGGCCAAAACACATCGGTGTATTGAACGTTCCGTATTTCAGAAGAGTTTCAAGGCTGACGTCAAAAAAGATCTTTCCAACCCAAGTTTTCCTCTTCAAAGTAGTAATCACCCTGGACCATTTACTGTGACCTAAGCTCGTCAAGCAATGAAACGGAGCGAGAGATGATAAAACTGTTATATTTCTGTTTGGATCACGTTTGTTTTTTTTAGGTGGCGACAAAAAGGGCACATGAGGGAACAAAACCAAACATAACCGATCAGAAACATAACAAAGACCGATGAAACCAGACTTGCTCGGGAGAGTCATCACCGGTGATGAGTAATAGATCTCCAAGGTCCATCGGAGACCAAATGCCAAAGCCCTCAGCAGAAGAGTCCGACGTCAACCAAGGCCAAAGAGAGCAAGTCAGTCCAAGTCCAAAGTCACGTTGATGGCGTTCTTCAACGTGAGGAGCATCGTCCACTGATAGTTCTTGTCACAAAGCCAAGACGATCATTTAGCACGTCACCAAAGAGGGCCTACTGGTTGCTTCATTCAGTGTGTGAGAAGAGGCCAGTTTTGTGGCAGGACTACTGGTTCCGCTTCACCAGGATCACGTGCGTGCTCACAATGCCCAGAGCTTCTGACAGGTCCTCACTGAGAAGAACATTGCCGTGCAACAACCCTACTCACTTGACTTGGCTCTTTGTAGCTTTTTCCAGAGCTTGAGGGATTTATCAATGGGACCTTTGATGAATGAGTTTGATGTTGAAAACCTGTTTGTATTTTGGACTTCAAATATATCATTTGTCATTCTGGTACTATAAAGCGGAGGGCACCTTCATTTTTGTCCCTCATTTAAAATACTGTAATTCTATTGGACCATAAAAATAAATCAAGGCCTGATTTTCATTCAGTAATCTTCAGTGCACGTTTATGCTTTGAATTATTTTTGTCGGTTTCAAGTTATTTTAGTGACCATTGTGGGATTTTCCTCTTGAAGTGAAGGATTCCATTGACTTTGTCCACATCTGTTAAGTGTTTCTAAATACATCTAAATGTATGAGGGTTTTACAATATTGCCATTCATCTGAAAATATTTTTGAAGTTTAACTTATTTTGGCATGGTTGAGTTTTCTCCAGGGCCCGATACAATTTATACTGTATATACTTTACTACTTATGTCAGATGTGACGTGTTTAGGGCACAGGAATGTCGTTCCACACCTTTGCTCTATCTAGGAGCTACTACACATTTCAAACCTTTAACTAGAGCCAATGAATACATTTTCTTTGCACCTCGGAGTGGATTTTACTTCACCACAACAGATCACAGAGAAGGATGTTATGAATTCACTCTATTCACAAATATAGATATATTTGGAAAAATTTTGTTTTAGTATCAACATTTTTATTTATTGTTGTGTTTCCATGGAAAGTAATATTGCAAAGACCATGTGTGGTGGTCAGGCTCTCGAGCTCCACTTATTCAGGCATTTTGGTAGCCATCAAAAAGCGCTGCTATTGGACAGAGTTAGATACGTAAAACAATGCACAGATATGGAAAAGAAAGAACTGGATGTATTATTGAAATTCAAATAGAATTTGTAAGAATTGTGTTTTTGTGGTGAAAAATGGGAAGCACTTTGTTTGACTTGTCTGCCATTTCAGCTCGCTTCATGTTATAAAGATTGACAAGGATGACAAATAACGATGAACCTTTTCTTCAAAGTGAGTAGTCTCCTGAAACCTGCTCGTTTGAAGTGCAAACGATACAAAACTATTCCGTGAAGACTTCTGCACATCAACATGTTTTGTTAAAAAAAAAAAAAAAAAATCAAAAGGGGCTAGTTCTTTTTGGTCCAAAAGAGCTAGCAATCTCTTGATTTCCAAAATTGTTTGCCGATCAATAAAAGTGACATTGAATAAACCACTAAAAGCTAGCCCAGGGACTACAAGAGGACGCGTGTGAAAACAAACATGTAGAAAAAGATGGCAACACACTGCTTAAAGAACCACAGTTACATATTCACAGCCATGTAGCACAGGATTCGGTCATCCAGAGATAAGGAGGGCAAACCAAGTAATGTGCGTGTATCACAGCTGACCTGCAAGGCTCTTTAGTGACGTGATAAACTGTAACACTCAGTGGGTCCTGTTGGAAAACATGTTGTTGTGAAACCTCAGCAGTATGCATGCTTACTAAATCCTGCACAAGTGACCCATGTAAGGGGTGCCAGACACTACCCAAAACAATTGTCTTAACAATGATCTTAAATGCTCACTAACATTAACCAAGTGCATATTACGGTAACTATAATAACTCCCCCAGGAAGTGCTGCAGTGTGCTTGAGCAAGAAAATGAGCCTCTAATTGCTCCTGATGAGCTCCACAGGGCTCTCAGTTAGATGGACAGCAGCAGGATCAAGCCAGCAGCGTTTTGGCAGAAAGGGCTTGTGAAACCCGGGAGACCACCACAATGAAAAAAATGGTGTGTTGGATTTACTCCATTTAATTCGTCAAGTGGTTGCACAAAATAAAATCTATACTGTACATCTACTCCTAAATCCAGATGATTCTTTTGTGTAAAGCCACTTGACAAAATAAAATGCAGTACTTTCAACACCATTATTTTTTGTCAGTGTAGGTGATGTTAGAGCTAGTGATGTCATCGCTTGCTCAACTCGAAGGTTGTGAGGGAACGTGTTTAGCACAAATATGGGTGGATGGCTGCAGCGTGGTTAAGTTTTTTTTTTTTCTATTACAGATTCACGAAGCTTCTACTCTTCTGGACTTCACTTTAGATTTTAAATGTCTTTATTCATTCAGAGGTCAGAGGCAAGAGTTTCCGCAAATACCCTGCTGTAAAGAATATTTACAATAATTGAACAAAGGGCCTTGAATAACTCTTGTTTGATTAATGAATCTGCTTTGGTGTGTCTCATTACAAAAGCAATGAACATAACGCTCCTTCAAGAAGAACTGCTTGCCTAACATATTCAGGTTTATGCTTGCATTGAGTTGTTGTATGGATGGAGCAGGTGGTAGAGTCTACCTTCTCGAAGGTGGTGGGTTTGGAAGCATGTCAACGTATCTTGTAAAATTGTAAGCGTGTCAACGTATCCTTGAGCAAGAAAATGAACCCCCACTTGGTCCTGATGTTGCATCATCAGTAGGTGAATGAGAAGACAGTGTTAAAGCGCGTTGGTTTCCTTGAATGTAGAAAAGTGCAAGACAAATCAAAGCCCATTCATTTCTTATTTGGAGTGCAGCCTGTATGGATGCATTTTTTTTTTCAAAATAATATCGTTGAATTTGTTCTTGAGTTCAATTAAATAGCCTGGACAAGTTACTTTGTGATCCCTTTGAGTGACAGCCACTCTATGCGTAATTGCAGCTCGCACTGATACGATGTAGACAAAAGCATGGTACAAATGTTTGGTTTTTTTTTAAGTTAGTATATTTATGACCATGTTGAGTTGCTCATTGGCAGTAGATCAGTAGAAGGGATCAGAAATGCCCTTACTTTTGGAGCACCCAGAGCCAGAATAAATAAATGAATAAATGCATTTGATGGTCAAGCCCTAGCGTACAACGTACCGCATGTCACACTCTTAATCTTTTGTTTAGCGTCGGAAATTTACAGATGCATTTTTGTATTTGAATCAATACGGAGATACCCGATAAAACAGCTACCTAGGTAACTATTAGTGAACATTAAAATAAGAAACTTGATTCAATCACCACTCAGTAGAAAATTGATGCTACAGCTACCCTGAATTAACAGCACCACCTTTGTATGTACACATTTACATATGTACGTATATGCTTTTTAACAATTCATCTATTTTTGAAAACATGTATTCTCAGCTAGGTGACAAGTAAACTGGAGCCAGTTCTTGTTGACTTTTGGTAGGAGAAGGCTGACATCCTGGAATGGTCGCCAGCAAACCTGAGGACAGAAGGTTTCAGCGCAAGGTACCCCAATTTTTCATTCAACAAGACAGGACCCGTTTTGAGATGAAAATGTGCAAAAGCGTAATAGAAATCGTAATTCTGATTTTAGTTTGCCCTCTCAAGCTGTAAGGTGTGTGTGTGTTTTTCCCACCCACTTCCTTATACACAACAAACACACCTCTTAGCCCTGAAATGAGTGGATCTCTGGAGGATTTTGCTCCCCTCTGGCCAGTTCTGGGGATGCTCTAAGTGCTCTGTAATAGCCAGCAATCAGCGCTGATGGATAGAAACCAACGTCCAGCCCCCAGGAACAAAATATAAATAAGTAAGATGAATAAATAAAAGCCCCGTGTCCTCACAACCGCATATTGCATTGGGCATGTGTTTTATAATGAATATAGATTGAGAGGTTGAAATATTTATAGTTCGGGGGCGGTGTGTGTGTGTGTGTGTGTGTGTGTGTGTGTGTGTGTGTGTGTGTGTGTGTGTAACATGAAAGGAGGTCTGGACTCGTTCAGTGCAATCATCACAAACAAAGTCCCGTTTCTGTGAAGTGAGGAGTCGTCACTGAAAATCCCAGAATGTGGAAGCATGGAGGAGCCCTGCAGAAAGACGAGCTTTTCTTTTACGCCCAGTCACAGTCGCAAGTTTGCGAGGCCCGAGCTGCAAGAATGTGTGTGTGTGTGTGTGGTAGTGGAGTGTGAACTGACATCCTAAGTGGACAGGGATGAATAAAGAAAATTCTTCCTGCGGAAGCTTCCAAGCAATGTTCGCTTGTAATCGTCAACTGGGACCTAATGCGACCCACACCGTTGAAATTTGAAAAAGTGTTCCAAGCGTTTTGAAACCCTCACCGATGATATCCTTTTGGACTTCACTTGGAGTTTGTCATTCTCCTCCAATGATGCCATAAATAATAAAGTCATTCACTGGTCAGTTGAGAAGTGTCTGAGCACACAGGATGACCATGAGCAGCTCCGGACCCAGTTGAAGAATAACTCTGACTGCAGAGAGATGAGACCTTGGCCCTGACATGAACAACCATGTACAGTTTACAACAATAAAGTGAATTGTTGCTAAATAACCAAGTGTTTTAAAATGAGTAGTGAAAGTGGACTTGCAATGAAGTGAAGGAACGTCCCACAGAGACTACAGAGAATGACAGTATTTGGTAACCGTTCTACCTGACCTATACTGCCGCATGGATTATTTTGACCATTTTCTATCTTTAGTTACATAAATGTTTGTAGAGTATAGCATAATCATAATTGTGATTGCGATATCAGAAAAAGGGATGATGGTTATAAACGTCTTTGGGATCCCCTAACGCACGAGTTCATATCTCTTACATTAGCTCTAAAATAGTCGACACACCCCTGTTTAAAAGCCCATTTTTGTGTGATCTAAAAAAGTGAGAGCACTGCAAATCATTTTCCACCATTAATGTGACCTATTACCTGCACACTTGACTGAAAAGAAAATGAAATCTCTTCGCCAGGGCAAAGTAAAACTAAGCAACTGGGATAATGCGGTTGCACAAAGGTGCACGCACTCTCCTAAGTGGGACTGTGGCACACCTGCCACCGTTTAAAATGCCTTTGAACAAACCCCAAATAACGTTCAGACATTCTAGTATGTCTTTCCTGGCACTGAAGTTACATTTTACAGTCCAAGCAATGGTCTGTAAAGGACTTCCACGTCATTAGAGGGATCTCATTGTTTTGCGCTTTTAGTCAGGGTAAGGCTAGAAAAATAATTTCAAAGGCATCGATTCAAAGGCAAGAAGCAAACTGGAGTTTCAGCGATGACGAGCATCTCCTGTTCTGACTTATCTTACAAATGAAATCCCAGTTTCAACTTATTTGGCCAAAATGAAACAAGACAGGAAAAGCCTACTCGAGGCACCATAAATGGTGGCAGGTAGGATTTTAATGTTCGCTAACCAATGACATTCAAACCTCAACTGTTAACCTGAATAATGATTCCAAACATGAGTTGACCTTCTATAGTAGGACACTATCGAAAATATGGGCCCTTCATAACCGACGACTTCTACGGCAACCTGAAGTGCCACATTCATCGCTATGTAGAGCGCCTATTAGATGAACAGACGAGAGACAAGCATGAGATCTAAGTTGACGTTAACAACTTTTTGCCCTGAAGCATTGAGATTGTGTTTCAATAATAATGCGCATCACTCATGAAAGCTACTCGCTCTTGTGGCAATGACAACAGAGCACATCGTATGAGATCTCTCTTTTTCTAGGCTGCACAACTCCCGGCACTTTCTCTACTTAAGAGGCATAAAGCAGGATTGTTGTCACAATGAAAAAAAATGTCTGTCTTGAAGTAAATATTTTGTCCCGCATTTGGGGCCCGTTTCAAGACTAAGTGTTTTAAAGTGCCGTTTGGGGTTAAGAGCCTTCGATGAGTGCCAGAGAATATTTCACAGTGGCAACTTCTGGCGGCAAGTGGAATAAAAAGTTGATAGTCTGTTGGGAGGGTTGAATAATGAAACGAGAACATGTGGAGTTGCCGGAGTTAAGTACACTTAGGAGTGCACTCAGAAGTGTTGTGGAAGAGATAACAGATGACAAGATGGAATGAAGAGGTGCCAGCATGATGGTTAACAAACCTTTGAATCTGGGTCGTCTCTTGGTCCAAGGAACAGATTTGCCATTGGCGTAGGTGGAATTCAACATCCAGTTGCTTAGACACAATTAAGCGCGCGGCTTTTGTACTCCGACATTAAAAACCTAGAGGCACTTAATGTGAATGTATTACTTTCAAGGGGTTACAGACTCTGCGAGCGAGTGTCTGGTTGTGACAATGCAGCAGACTGAACAAAGAGCACAAGTGCGTTCCCCTTATTTGTGTCTGAACATGAACGCGCGTGTTTGCATGCATTTGTGTGTCTGGGCACATGGATTTGTCGTCCCGCGCTCTCTGCCATCAGGAGGTTTTAATAGAGTAGAATATTCCTTTGCATTTTACATGACTTTAGGGCAAGCTACTCTCGCCTGTCTGCTTTGCTCAGATCACATGCTAAAATGGGAACACAGAGTGGACTGCAAGCCTCGGTATATTGCTCGGCAAATCTTTGTGTGGGCCTCGATGATATATTGTATTTAATGATACACTTACAAAGCGTATTTGTCAGCAATGGCAGCGCATTTATGTTCATTATGTAGGTTGGGCGGGTAGTAGTGCGCTACCGTTTGAAAAATAGTTTTGGCCTGATATATATGTTAAAAGTGCTGATGAAAACTATATGAACTACATTATAGCCATTTAGAGAAATGCATAGTCTAGTTATTGGTCAGAGCCAACTAAACAAATTTGGCACCTTTCCTGAGTGTTACCCTTTCCGCATTACATTCCTCCCATGTCTCTCTCTTGCAGTGTCGATTTATTAGTTATTTTACATGAAGTACATACAGTACATGCACAAATCAGAGTCCAAGGGCGCTATTTCTGTGCCCAGCGCAAGTCTAGTGTAAAGCGGGTCTAACTGTGCGCATGTGTGGAATTTTCTGTCTTTTGCTAGACTAGTGCAGAGAGAAGAGGGTGTTTGCGCCATTGTGCGCCATTGTGCTGCCGACTCCCAGCCAATGGAAGCAGTTACTGGCTCACTCTTTTTAAATTCAGCGCAGAGAGAGGCCCGCAGTCTATGTGGGCGAAGGACTCACTGGAGTCCATGCAGGAGATCGACATGTGAAGCGCATTTACAGTAAAAGAAAATGCGAGGGGATCTCCACCCGAGGATGACGTAAAGTTGGGCGCTGTCAAGTGAGCACTTGGAGACCGCCTTGCCACCCCTGATTACGCGTCCGTGTGTGACAACAGTACTAGTTGAACAGTAAACTTGGTCTCAGTCTTTCCGCAAGTATGTCAAGTTCAAGGATTTTGTGCTTGAACTAACTAGTACCCCCATTTACAGTACCGGTATGTGTCAGTTCTGAAGCTACTTTTTTTTCACCACTGATTGTTTTCTTCTCCTTTGTCTGTCACTGGTTTCCATGCTTGTCCGTTCTGTTGAAAAATTATAACGTTTTTCTTCCTTTTGATCACACATCGACGTTGAGTATCCAGACCGCAAACGTCTCGGTTACATATCACATATCACATATGTTATTTCCACATACGAAAGAGGTCTGGGTTAGATATGAAAAAATTCTAATTGTTGTTATTGCAAGAAAAAAAAACATTCAGTCAACTTTTGGCAAAATTACAATCAAATGATTATTGCTAATTAACAGTTTTGTTGCATGGATGACTGCATCCTATTCTCCCAGTGGGTAATATAGGTGGATGACACTTGACGCAATATTCAAATCCCACGTGCAATATTTGTAACATTTTGACCCTCTCAAATAAAGGACACTGAATTGTTCATTTCCCCAATTTCATTTCCAGGCCGAGATTTGCGTCTACAGAGTGAGGACAGGGATGCAGTCAAGCTGTTGTTGTCAGCTGTGCCTCGCAAAATAAAATATACACCGCTTCACAAACCACCTGAGTAGCTTGACTACAGTCAAACAACAAATCCCACAACAAAACAATTCCTCCCAAAGACATCCACATCGGGGACCTGTGAACGTGGGATTAAATAAAATCAAATACTGTAGATGACAACCAGCAGGCGTCAGTGAGGAAAAGCAAACATTTAAGGGATGTGTGCTGAGGAGAATAGCGGCCTGCTTCAAAATATTGTTGAGTATCCCTTGTCTATAAAACAAAGTTGTAGCATCAGGAGAAGTGAAGACGTAAAAATATCGCAGGGGCACAATACTCTCCATCCTCTGCATCTTTGCACTAAACTGAGATGCCGACCCTAACTCAACTCAATTCACAGACTCTAGGTAGCATTTGGCTGATAAATATTAGATGGCTGACTTTTATTTCGAGCAGCTTGTCGTGTTTGTTGTGTTGCTTACACAGCAAACCGAGGGACAGAGGGAGAGGGAGAAAGTAGCCAAGATACAAAGCACGCAAATAGATAAACATTTAGAGTAACATGCCCCAACACGGATAAAGCAGAAGAAAACAAAATGCTTTCTGGATTTCACCTGAAGCAACCAGAAGGGGTGTTTTCCATTTCGTAGCTCCAAAAAGCTTATGCTGTGGAATCTTCTCCTCCAATCAATATTTCAAGGGTGTTGTGGGGAGAAATAAATAAGTAAATAAAACACATTTTAAGTCTGAAATGCTCTTATTGCCGGAGCGCTTCCATGTATGCCCTGTGGTGAAGTCGTAGAACAACATGTGTCCCATCAAAGAGTTGCAGTGCAGTGAGTTGACAAATTAATCAATCGTGCGATAAATGAAAGAGGAGACTTTCAATCCGTGCCTGAATCAAGAATATTGATATCTGGACATTATAGGTTCATTTTGTTAGAACGCTAGATTCATCCCAATGACACTGAACTGGTTGTGAATCGAGAAGAAGATTTCAATCTGTTATTCATAAACTGAAGCTAACATGCTAGCTAAGTGTTGTAGTAC
The DNA here is from genome assembly GCF_001891065.2 of Hippocampus comes. Lineage (NCBI taxonomy): Eukaryota > Metazoa > Chordata > Actinopteri > Syngnathiformes > Syngnathidae > Hippocampus > Hippocampus comes. The sequence goes on from NW_017805882.1 coordinate 1,299,237, forward strand.
ATCAGTTAGTAAAGACTAGAGTTGAAATCTGCCAGGTCAAAGTCAAATTGTTGGAACACCGTTATTCCTTTCTGGGCACGAGCTCCATACAACAGGTTTTAAAAATATACACTCTCCTCCAAAAGTATTGAAACAATGAGGTAACTTCCTTTATTTGTACTGGAGACCGAAAAACTTCAGATTTGACGTCAAAAGAGGAATATTATAGGTGACAGATCAACAGCTTTTATTTCCAGGCATGTAAAACCAGGATCACATTGTCAACTTAGAGGCATTATTTCAAATGAAGCACGGAATTTTTCATATCCACCAACGCAATGGAATATAGTCTGAAATAGACGGACATAAATAAGATCCATTTGACATTACCCAAACTTTTACGTATTACTTTTGTGATGCATTCCCAGTTTTTCACCACTGCCTCTTTTACTGTCATTTTATTGTTTGTTTGTATTTTTTCTATTTTCTCTGTAACAGGTAAAATGCATGGTGTCCAATGTTCCACTTCTTTCCACTGATCAACTTCTTTGGTAGTGCGTTTGGATGTCTATGTTACTGAATTAAGCATCTACCAATCAAGTTTGGTTGCATCTTTTTTTTTTAACTGGTTTATAAAATGCTTCTGTAGCATCCCAAGTTCATTTTGCTTCTACCATTAAGTGGTTAATCGAGGAAGAAAGCCATGCAAACCCAAGCCATGAGATTAACTTCACTGAGGTTCACAAATGAACTCGTATGTTGGGACTAATGAGCAAAGCCTTTTTACCTCCAAACTAGCATTTCCATCACTTTGGTCCAAATAATATGTGTCTCATCAGTCCACAAAACAATTTCTGACAGCTAGCCTCTGTTGTTGCCCATTGCTGTTGCTGTTGAGCAACCTCCAACTGGGTCCCAAAGCGGCTCCTAAAGCCGCAGCAAGCCGGGTTGACTGGGAACTGTCCGTAGCCCGAAGGCACGCCCAACACTGCTTGAAGGTCGTTCCCGAGTTGGGCTGTTGAAGCTGGCTGTTGCTGAGGTCACTAATAGTTTCAAGATCTTTTGTTACACCTTTCAAAATGCATCTGTCATCAAGGGCCTGGTGTTTCCAGTGGTCGACCTGTTACTTAATACACCAGGAGATGATTTCTTCTTCAGCACATTCCAAATGTCCTACTGGCTTTGCATTTTCCATCTTCTCTCATTTCACAAGTCCATGTTCCTCCATCAATGGACAGCTATGGTTTTCATGCTGGTTATACCTCTAATTTTTCTTAATGTGCTCTTCACAGGCAAAACTCAGATCTGAAAGTACGAATTGACTTTCAGGCAATGTATTGTTTAAATAATAACAGGGGAACAAAATACACCCATCGGACACATTCCCCAATACTTTAGCTCACATGACCAAAATGGTTCGGTCCAAATAAAATTTGCAATATGTCAAACCCAAATGTTGTCAGTTAACAGAAAATAAATACATTGGGCTGGTTATGTTATTTCAACAAAAAAAAAGAATCCTACTACTTAGGTCATTGTATAGTATAACACAGTTGTTTTATATACCTTTATATAGATAGATAGATAGATAGATAGATAGATAGATAGATAGATAGATAGATAGATAGATAGATAGATAGATATGTGTTAAAGTGAGTGGGGGTTACTTGTCAGCACATTTAATTGAAGTCAAGTCTCATGTCATGAATCTTTATTCTAAACACACAAGCACCGGCTGGCGGTCACGTGTGTGCGCCAAAGATAGCATTTATGAGCCTAACAGAGAAGTTAAAAGTGTGTGTATGTTGATTTATGAAACTTTATTGGTAATCAATACGTTCGTTTTAGTCATTTGGATACAGTGATTGATACTCAGAGTGGTCAGCATATGGGTCTGGAACTCGAGCCGCATGTCTGACGCTTCCCATAGGGGTAACACTATCTGTGCTACAGCAAATTCATTTATTGTTTTGTGCTCAAGCAAATTAGAAGGAAATAGGAATCATTTTTAAAAAAGAAAATGAAAAGAAAAAGAAATACAATGTCATTTTTATGCTGGATTTGAAACTTTGGCATTTATTTTTTGCCACTGTTGTTCTTCACTTTAACTCCCTAGTTAAGCACAGTTTATTGTAGGGGATGTTTCTTGTCTCTCCATCATCATGCAGCTTAATTTGACAGGAGGGCAGATGAAGATAAGAAGAAACAAAGCCCTCTCTTTGGTTGTCTGTCTGCACGACGCGACAAGAATCCCCCCAAAAGGCATTTCTTCTCCAGGCAGAGGTAGAGGATTTTTTTTCCTTTTTCTTTTTTGATTGATCTTTGATTAAATGCTGTTAACAATGCAAAGAAAAATTTTGGCCCCTTTCCCAAGCTGGGGGCCACATGGGTCATGGACAAAAACTACCAAGAAATCCATCATTGTGCTTCCACCGTGCTCCAAAACTATTGTGCATAATTCTGCTGTTGTTAGTAGTTTTCCAAAATATTAAAGCGATTGGCAGCAAATAAACACTTTTGATCATGAACAATTAGATTAGTTTCTGCACCAATTGGCATTTTGTTGAACAAAGCCACTGCAATGACATCAGTTTTTTAAAAACTTTTATGATATGCACATTTTAAAAAAGCGGTACTGACGAACTGAAAAAAAATAAGGTAGTATTGTCATATAAAGGATGCATGAATATTTCTTTTAATGACACTCACTTCATTGGTCAGACAAATTACGGCCCGGGGGCCACATCCCGGCCACCCAATGTCTCTGACTGGCCCTCAAAGAGAGCATGAAGTCAAAATATAACATACCGGTAATTACATCCTGATTTTATTTTGAAAATTGTGCTTTTATTTTAGATGTGGACAGCATTTTTTATTTCGACAGTATTTGAATAATATTAACATCATTATGTTTCCTCTTTTTTTTCTTGTCAACTCAGTTTACATGTCACAGTTTCATGAAACATGAAAAGTTGATGTTATTAATCCACAGATTTATTTGCATGATTGTTGTAAGCTGTTTTATGACTTATGTTTCCATCACACGTTAGGTTGAATTTTGTGAATTTGCGCTTAAGAGACTGCACATCATAGTGTTAGTAACTTAAATAAACTCTTTCACATTAAATTATGGTTCATTTTGGCATGAGCCTAATCTTTAATACCAAAAGATTTAGGTAGGATCTTGAATTAAAAAAAAAAAAAACATACTAAATCACAATTACAATAATGGGGGTGGAAGGATTGCAATTAGAATATTTTTCAAAAATGTCCTAAATGCACGTCATGAATTTGTGCCGTGTGCCTCTCTCTCTCCTTTGCCCCTCTGCTATTTGGTCTTCTGAAACGCCGCTGAAGTTTTTCCAACGTATTAGGAAAGAATGTTTCATCCAAGGTGATGAGGGAATTCACCGACTCGAGTTTTATCAGATCTTGGTGATTTGGACGGAACATGAAGGATCGGGCAGGACATTATAATGTCATGCCTCTGCAGACGCCACATTCAGACACACTGAATGCCCACAGACTCACACGCACACACACACAGAGATTACTTTGTAATAAGATGACTGACAGACTAAATTGGCATGAGAAGTGCACATCTACCACATAAAGAATCCGTTGATTTAAAAAAAAATAACTCCAGTTGAGTGAATCCTTTTTTTTTTAACATCACAGTTAACAATTGTCAATGTGTTATTGTGATTAAAATATATTTTTTTAATATGAAGATGTCTTAAATACATAGCCTGTTTATTTATTTAACTATTTCATCTATCGGTCAATTGTCTTCAGCATCACAGGAAATAAAAGAAACTTTACAAGTTAACATGCGATGACTTAATGCTCCTGCTCAAACTATATGTTTGTACCTTAGCGGAAACCTTTTTAAGGTGTGTGTACAACTTACACATATTTTAAAAAATTATGCATCATAAACAAAGAAATCACAATATTCATAAATAAAAATAGTTTCAATTATACCTTATATTAAGCATCCATCCATTTTGGAATGCGCTTATCCTCACAAGGGTCGCAGGCATGATGGAGCCGATCCCAGCTGTGTTTGGGCACTAGACGAGGTACTCCCTGAACTGGTTGCCAGCCAATCGCAGGGCACACACAGACAAACAACCACTCTCGCTCACAGTCACACCTGGGGATAATTTGGAGTGTTCAATTAACCTATGGTGCATGTTTTTGGAATGCAGGAGGGAATTGGTCAACCTGGAGAAAACCCACGCAGGCACGTGGACACCATAAAAACTTCACACAGGAAGGCTGGAGCCTGCAATCGAACCCCGGACCTCTGCACTGTGAGGCAGATGTGCTAACCAGGTGTGCACCGTGTCGCCCAACCTCACATTCAACATTTATCTGACAATCTCTCTCTTTCACACACACACACACACACACACACACACACACACACACACACACACACACACACACACACACACACACCGCTTATATCTACAGTATATGACCTAAGGAAAACAGAAACACAAGAAGACAGAAAGATGGATAGAGAGAAACAAAAACGCATCTATAAATAAAACAGAATGAAGAAACAGTTGAACAAAAAATATTGGGCGGATCAAAATATCCCGGTCTGCGTCTTATTTCTGCATGTAATAGGAGTCATGTGAATTCATATAAATAGCCCTGACACATTCACGCCTGGTTGTGTGTGCAATCGAAGAAAGATGTATTCATTACTTAGCGTTCATAATCCAATCTGTGACTGATTTAGCTGTCTGCTGCCCAGGAGCCAGGCAGGCGCTATGGGATACCCCATCCAACACTCCATTTTCCCACACCGGGAAAGCAGGACACTGGGATACCCCCACGGGGCCACAAGTGGGTCTGAGTGGACCGATCACCTTAGTCTAAACTGACATGTCTGCTTAACACACACCCAAACACACTCCAGGTAGCATGCAGCGCAGAAATTTGGAGGCACTACAACATTAGGAAAGATATGCGCTTTGGTCTCTGGTATAGAATATCTTCCCTGAGGGCGCTCACAATGTGTTTGTTTGATCTGCTCTATGTACCTTCTCTGACTATGTCAAATTGACCATTATGTATTTTGGCATGTTCCCAGCATGCATGTAACAGAGGCAGAGGAGTATATAGTAACAGTAACAAGCGGCATATATATATATATATATATGAGAGAGAGATTTTTTTTGGGTGGGGGGGCAGCTTAAATGATGGTTAGAATCACACTGAGCAAACGAATTGTGTCTGGATCACCATATGATTTTTATTTTCATCTTTCAAATGTTCTTGGCTGTTGCTGCAGGCTCCTTCTATACAGTAGTAGATGTCATACCAGGATGGATATTTTAAGTAATCACTTTTCCCAATCCCGGTTTAGTTTGTTTCGCTGTGAGGCCAAAACCATACGGAATGATTGAATTTTCATTTGAGGTCCGGAAAGTTAACCACCAAAAACCAATAGAAAAACATCCTGTGTTTCGAGGTCATGGTAACTAAGCAGGTATTGGGATCTCTGCCCTTCGTAATGAATACGCAAAGACTAATAGACCTCGAGTCTGACCTCTAATAAGTGCTCCACACTTGGAAACATGAATTGCTGTCTTCAAAGCAGTGCCACTTCCTGAATGTTGGCCTTTCATTAAACATGTAGCGTGAAAAAGCGAGTGTGTGAGAACTTCAACACACTGGAAACTAGCGCAGAAAGGTGACTGGCCCCTCAAGCAGTGAGGAGAACCAGGGGAATTCAGACACACACACACGCGCGGACACACACACACGCGCGGACACACACACACACACACACACACACACACACACACACACACACACACACACACACGCACACACACACAATTATTCATAATTGCAGAGGAACTTAGTCGCTGTGTGTGAATATGTGAATATGTGTATGTATACATACATGCGTGTGTATGAGTCCCAGAAACGGACACATTCAATGAAAGGCTTTGAAAAACTGGGCAAAATTGCAGGGAAATATTGAAAGCAAGATGCTGACACTGTGAAGTTTGGCGCACAAACAGTTCGGACACAAATCTCAGAATTTCACAAAATACGCTACTTTTTATGAGGGAAAAAAAGTACACAGTGTGACAGCAATTGTAATGATGCCCGTATTAAATGGATGCAACCTGATCCATATTTGGCTAAAAATCATCAAAAGCACTCAAACAACAGAAGCTCTCAGCAAGTGAAGAGATGCACTGAAATCCTTTGGATTTAATGTACTGAATCTGTGAGTGAATGGCTCAGATATAGGATTTTTATTGCTAAAAAAATGTTGATATGTTCGAAAGAAGTTAAAGCCTGGTTTTACAGGTAAGAGCCTATTGCTGGCATCGGGATGCATCCTCATACCTCCTAAAACAATTTTGTTTTTGGTCGTAAAATGAACAATTTCCATAACTCACTTATTGTACTTCCAATATGTTTTGTTTTGTTTTGTTTTTTAAATGGAAAAGCAACAGGTTTTTTTTTTATAATGATGATTTGCTTATGTTGTTTTTGCCATTCAGTCATTCCCCCAAAATGCAACTGCATACAAACAATAAATACACAAACAAAGAAACAGACAAGCTGTAGCTAATCAAAACAATCTGCTATCAGTAGAGGTAGAACTGAATGTATTGCATTTGAAACATGACTTAATTTAAACATATACTTTTGCATGCCTCCTCAAGCAGGACACAAGCAGGGGCTATTAATCTGATCAATGGAATGTTAAATGGCGTACAGGATATGCCGCGGCAATACTAAGAGCCCTCGAGGCCCATCGAGGATATTCGACCTGATGGAGAAAAACCATGTCCCAGTCTCTTTAGGGGGCTAAATCTCTCCCATGTTAGATAAATTAGTCTGGCTTACTACCTGGACTTCCTATAGTCAACTCACAACCTTTTGATCTCTAACCACGGCAAAATGGATCCAGGCTGATGAATTTGTATTCCCCCGTTATGATTGATTATGTGGGTGCTCAGGACCGAAAGGGCTGTTTGCCACTAGAGTGAAAGTGTGTTCCTTTTAAAAATTGGACGATTGGAAGGAATTTCATTGACAGAGATGTTGAAAAAAAAAAATAGATAAATATTGCGGGGGAGGGGGAGCAAAAATAAACAATGGTGGTGATCATTTGAAGTGTATCCTGGATGCATGTCCATGCTGATGAACCAAAGTGAACCAGACAGACATCTAATGAATCAGGCCTGCAATAATCTCGGTTCCCATATAGGCCAGGCAAAAAGAGGCGAGCTGGAGGCCATCAAACACACTCAAACGGCAGAAAACAGAAACATATGGTGAGTGTGTACATGGTGGGACTCACAAAAGAGCGTGCACACAAAATGACTTCACACCCACCAGTCACCAATGGACTCCTTTTTACTCTCAGGACTGAACGCGCCAAACAGCAGTATTTTGCCTCCTGCCAAGTGCTCTTGCGATATCTTTTAATCATATCACATCATATCTGATTCATTTCATGACTGTTGGACTCAGCCAATGTTGCTTTTTGTGACCGATTTTGTTCATAACCTTTATGGAAAGCATTTCTAGATGCAGCCAATGTGTCGAGGGTGTGCGGTTTGGAGCAGGAGATCGACAGGCGGATCAATGCAGTGTCTGCAGAGATGCAGACATCGGTCTGTTGTGGTGAAGAAGGAACTTAGCCGAAAGACAAGCCTCTGCATTTACCAGTCGATCTACATTCCTACCCTCACCTGTGGTCATGGACTATGGATCGGTCAGTCCGTCACTGACAGACGCCTGTTTTGCCAACGAATGATGGGGAAACTGACCAACTAAGCGCCGACGGAAGAGGGTTTTCGTCCATCAGCGGAATCACCACGAACCGGGTCAGCACTGATGGACTTTCTCAGTCCGTCAATGACGGAATCTCCGATTTTGGTGACGACTGAAGAAAACACGTGCGGTGTGTCTAATGTGTGGTTGTTCATTGGTGTGAATCCACCGGGGCTGCTTTGAGCCAAGTGCAGAAGGGAGGACAAACTGTAATTTAGCGAAGACGGAGGCGCGGTTAAAATACAGACGACGGAATGACGGACGAAAGATGATAGATTTAGTCGCCTTGAAATAATGACGGTCTGGCGTGAATGTTTGGTGGTGGTCGTAGGGGCCGTAGGGACCTACTGGCAGCCATGCCTCCGTCAGCCTGCCCCACGGCAACTGTGGCTATAGAACATAGTTTCCCACCACCAGAGTGTGAATGTGTGAGTGCATAAGTAATGTATCCGGTGTGAGCATTTTGATTGTCTGGTTCTCCAGAAAAGTGCCAAATGAATCTGAAGTGCAATGATGAACGGGTGGGTGTCGAATGATGTGTCAGAAATTTACTGATACGTACACCTCTGCTAATTACAACAACTAGATTCAGTGGTGGCGGCACAGTGGCTGACGAGTTAGCACATCCAGTTCACATGTCATGGGTTCAAATCCAGGTTCCAGTCTTTTTGTGCGGACTATGCATGTTGTTCCCGTGTCTATGTGCGTTTTTTACAAGTACTAGAGTTGTATCTTGCCGCTCAAGTGAAGATTGTCTTTGGTCAAATTGTTTAACGCTCTCATTTGAACACAAACAATCATCAGGTTCGATTGTTGATGCTTAAGCCATTTCTGATATAAAAAAAAAAAAACATGATGACTTTCGGGGATGAGACCTTTTCCTGACATTTGGTTGACGAAAGGATTAGAAAGAATGATGGTTCAGCTGATGTGACCCAGAGGCACTGTTCAGGACATACAGTACAGTAAGTAGAAAGTCAATGTTGGACAAGGTGGTATAGTATCAGAGGTCGATTTGGGAGCGTCAGGGTACTAAAGGCCACTCGTCTCCATGGACACCAGTTTCTTTACAGCCCTTTTGACTCTGAATTGTCAAGGCAAAAGTTAATGGCTTGTCTTATATGTGTCTGTATGTTACCACTTTTTGACCCCACTAAATGTACAGTGGAATCGACCGATATCCTAGAACTGACTTGGATGTCTTAAAAAGGTCATTCTCCACGAAGACTCAAGTGCAATCCACACATATGAGAGCCAGTCAGCAGGCCATAAACACTGTGTGTGTGTGTGTGTGTGTGTGTGTGTGTGTGTGTGTGTGTGTGTGTGTGTGTGTGTGTGTGCCCACGTGAGAATGAGTAAGTCCTGGATCTCAGGTCTCTTTCAATGACTACACCTTTTCATCTTTCTATCGTTGAGCCTTCTTCCCTGCCCCACTGATGTTACCATGGTGATGACCAAATGCATATCATATGCATGCATGGGTTTGTGTAGCTTTTGCGCTCAGGGCTGGGCGGCAAGCAGAAGGGGGAGGCTGAAGCAGTGCACGACACACAAATGTGTTCTACATAAAATGCTAATTTTACATATTTAATGCCACAGAGCAATTTCTATTGGGAGCTGAGCGGAGAAGCACTGAAGCAAAAGGTGAAAGGAGAGAGCACTTATTGCATACACTTGACTGTCCAAAGGGAGGGGGGATGACAGCACAAATTCCCTCCTCTCCACTTAACTCATTTATTTATCCGTTTGTACCCGTGTCTCCCTCCGTCTTGGCGTTATGAGCTTTCTTATGGAATACACAAACTTACGTACGGACAGCGAACACAAGCTTAATTGACACCATTGAGTACAAAAAACTAATCTTCGGGTGCTCGACTCATGGCACATTCACCGTTATTCGCCACTTATCAGTTAGAAAATGTCACTGGAGGCACTGCGGATAAGAGGATTAAAGAAAATGGATGAAATAATGTCTTTAGAAAATGTAATTATCAATGTTTAACTCTTTCATGGACACACCCTGTAACCTGATAACATGATAAGCTGTCCACTGTTGTAACCGCTGTCCCTGAAAGGGTTCAATGTGTGATGATGATGATGATGATGATGATGATGTCGATATATGTATTTCTCAGTTGCAAAAAACACATGTTCTAGAGATGATGATATTCAAACAAATCAAACTTTGAAAAAAAAAATGATGGCATCAAATGCAACACGCATCAAACATTTGAACATTAGTTCAATGTCCTTGTGTTCTCTCAAGGTCTCTTACAATTGTTCTCCCTGACCTCAAGTGTGGTTTCATGGTTGATTTCAGTTGTTTCTGCAGTAATCCTGTGTTGTTTTTGGGGCTAAAGGTAAAACCAGATTAACTCGACTTTGGATCTGTGAACTCAGCTGGAAGGCCAAGAGGGTCGGTTCTCATGGAGAGAAAATGGAAACACGCACACACGCACACACAAAAACCACAGCGTATGGATATCAAACACGAAGAAATAAGAGGCCGACATAAGCATCATCAGCTCATCCTTATTGCAGGTCTTCAGTGTTGCTCTGGTACTTTTCACAGAGCTCCAAACTATTTGTTCAATCTTCACATCATTGTGTCACTGGTGCACCATCAAAACAAAAAGCAGCTTTTCATTTCCTTGAACGAGTTGCAAATGTTTTGGCCAACGATTATGTACAATGCTCTTCTGTTTCAGACATTTTCAACTGCTGACATCATGTTGATCAAAATGTATCTGTGTAACAATAGGTCTCTGTTGAATTGTTTCACACTCACAACATTTTGGCATTAGTTCATCATATAAATCTTTACATACAAACTGGTTCGACAACTTGTCAGAACGTGTTTGTGAAACATATTTCTGTACATTTCATCAGACTTTTTTTCCCTCAATTTTCTAAGTAAGGGAAATGTGTGAAGCATTTGCTGAACCAATTTTTTTCTGAAATAGCTAACAATAGATAATTGCGATGTGGATGAGAATTTGTGCAGATTGGCCTATGTTCACATTTGTACTTTTTTTGTGTGTTATGCAGTGCTGTCTTTTCACAATGAGATACTCTAGCAACAAATTACAATGCAAACAGTAAAAAGTGAACGTGACCCATGTCTACTCTCTTGCAATTACTCTTCCACATACACGAAGGTCAATTTACAACACTGAAATTTGCCATCAAAATTTAACTGTCAGTTTGCATTGGAGCATCCCTCCAGAGTAATCACCATGAATAAAAATGCTTTGATATTCAGTATCGTTTGGATCAATTAGAAAGAGTCATAAGTTGAATTACCTCCAGAGGATGAGACAGTGGGACCATTCATTTGACAGGCGTTACTTATTGTATTTATTTTTGTGAAAATTATTTCATGTTGTTTTGTCACACGCTGAAAGGTGTCATTTATGTATTTCAACCACCTACCCGTACGTCATCCAAAATAAGAGCTCAAATGTACCCGTGAGCCAACACCAGAAGACTTTTTCATCAGGCTGACAGGTTGCCGCTGTTCATAAGCTCAGTGGAGTCATTGACTCTTGGGTCTGGTAGTTGATGATACCCATGGCTGGCTAGAGCTATTGACAATCCCCTTCACTGACAGCCTCCCATTAGTGTGTGCACTTGTGTGTTCATTTGACTCAGTCATCTGACAATTTCCAAAGTGTTTTGTGTGAACATGTGCAGTTATTTTAACCCTAAAGCCCCCAACACTTGGATATTGACTCTGGTGAGGGGGTGGTCTGCCCTGGTTGAACACTGATGAGTCAAGTCAAAAGTAAAAGGCCACATGCAGTGGATATATATTTAAAAAAAAAAAAGTATGTACACAGCTGTTATAATCCCATGTTTTAGAGCTCAAATGCATGACAGTATGAGTTCAAACGGATTCATAAAAAATAAACAAGAAAACGAGGTTAAAATTATAAAATGACCACAGTGGGTGCAGTGTACCTTAAAAATACTAAAGGGGATAAGAAATAACTTAAGGGGGTTAAAAAGACATGAATGAGATCAAAGAGGCCAATGGCCGCAGGAACGCAGGACTTTTTTCACCTCCCTCTTTTACACCTGGGCATGCAGAATCTGTGCACCAAACACACCTTCAGAATGCCCTGTACCCATTGCAATTTATTTTGTGTGATAGACTCAAACCAGGAGACAGAAGCACATGTGAGAACAGATTCAATAAAACAAGAGGAAAACATCATCTTTTAACAAATGTCGACGTTCAAGATTCCTGCGCTTGCAGAGGAAAAACATGCTGGTGAGTTTTATATAATGTGACGTATAACCCAAACATTGAGGCAAAAAAATCTTTTATAGGAAAAAAAAACAATAAATACTCCACAATATAATAACCTGGTTGTGTAAACATACACAAACTCAAACCAATACTGTCGGTTATTAAATAAATAAAAAACAAAGACAGACGGATTCTTGAGAATACCACACCAACCAAATTCTTAGCAGTGATTGAAGCTAAGATGCTAATCCAAATGTGGTGTGTAAAATGTTTTGTACCTTTCTCTTGACTGACACCTTTGAACAATGAGATCCCTGTGACGCTTTGGGAGCGCTCTGCACTCCGTGGCTTGTGCTGCAAGATGTCACCACGAAATTGACAGGAAAAGCCTACTGGAATACCAAAACTTTATTTGGGGCTAATCAGAGGCACTTTAAATAGTGGCAGTTGGGTACTTACTCCTATTTAACATCATATGGATTTTGATTGGTGAATTCTGAACACAGACACGTCCCCCAGTTATGAGGCTGTGCACAATTGGGCAACCACATTAATTCACTGGTCAATTTTTGCTTCTGTTTAAAACATTTCACTTTTTTCAATTAGGTTGTATAGGTTATAGGTTACATTAATGGTATGGGGAAAAAACTTGATTTTGGTCTCATTTTATTATATAAAAAAAAACCTGGCATTTGAACAAGGGTGTGTAGGCTATTTAAATCTATTGTAAGTCCCTCCCACCCTGTACGTGTGTGTGTGCGTGTGTGCGTGCGTGCGTGCGTGCGTGAGTGTGTGTGTGTGTGTGTGCGCACATGTATGTATAAAATTTCCTCTGTGTAAATAAATTATAAGTCTCTTGAAAGCCTCTTAAAATAGCCAATGCTGTGGATGGATGCAGCATGGTCTGCTGCAATGATGCAAGAGATTGTGCCACATTGCCAGTCACTAATATCCAAAGCAGGGGAAAAGTGACAGGTTAACCTTTTCAATTATCTCGTAGCCTGGAGGGAAAATGATGTCCACTACTAATTAGATGTGGCATGTCTACAATTGAAATATCATTGCTCCCTGGGGCCTACACACACACAGTTTCAACATGATATACAGGACCCCAAAAAATGCCCAAACAAAGCAGCTGGAATTCTATTCCAGAGTATGCTTGAAAAGTTCAACTCAACAGTCAGTGGACTCGCTGTGTTGTACATCTCAATAAAAACAATCAGCCATTGCACTCACACACACACAAATCTCAGTGAGTGGCTGACTAGACTCACACAGTTTGCCCAATCCCCCCACAGGCACCAGTCCAGTCCATGAGGTCATCGCCTGCCGAGACCCAGGATTATAACTCCAAAGGAACCCTTGGAAGCATGCGGTTATATGTTCTGACAGCTCAGCAGTCCGATTAAGCTCCCTGTTGGCTAATGCTAAGCTAATATTAGCTTTGTTGCCAAACCAAATTGCATTTCTCCGTTTAAAAAAAAAAAAAAAAAAAAGATATACCTTTGCTAAGTGCTCCCAGTACATCCTTGCATTTCCAATCCAAATGATTTCAATCAATTTGGGGGATTTATCATTGGTGATTACATGAGGCCAACTTCTAATACTAGATTAAGGTGGGTCATATGCATAGGATTTGGGTTTAACTAGTTTGGAGGATCAAGGCAACAGGAGTGAAAGGTGCTATTGCTTGCCTTTGGGATCATTTTTTGCTTAAATAACGGAATGGCCTTAATGCAGTGTTCTAAGCATACAAATAATAGCCCGAATCCTTCATAGAAATGCCAGCGTAACCTTTATCTGGAAGGGCAAACTTGGCAAGAATATGCATTTTAAGCAAATTCGAATTTAAGTCTTGTGCCCTGCGACTGACTGGTGACCAGTTCAGGGTGTAGTCTGCCTTCCGCTCCAAGTCAGCTGGGATCGGCTCCAGCAACTCCCCGCGACTCTGTTCAAGATAAGCGGTGCTGAAAATGGATGGATAGTTTTAATTAGTTTTAAGAGCAAGTGGTTTAGTTTTTTATGAGTTCACACACAAACACAACATACCTGATGAAAACAGCAAAAAACAACGTCCTCCCGTCAATTATAGTGATGCATTGTCCACACGTCCACCATGTTTTAGTGAAAAACTATGATAAAAATATCCAATTAGACAATGAACAACATACCCACATGCTTCTTAACAACATAAAACACACATTAGTCATGGCCACATCGCGCTTCAGCAAGATGAGAACTAATGGGAAATATGGAGCGCAACCAACTTCCTCCATTTATTTGGAGAGTAAAGAACATGATAAAAATGTAGTCTGCCTTCCGCTCCAAGTCAGCTGAGATAGCCTCCAGCAACTCCCTGCGACCCTCTTCAGGATAAGGAGTGTTGAAAATGGATGGATGGATGGATGAATTTAAGTCCATAAATCCCAACCGGTTTAATTGAAGATAAGCCAAGTTAAACAGTTGAAAGTGACACAATATAAAGTGAATGTGAGAGCCTTGTGGACATAATTATTTATTTATTTTATTTTATATTGATTGCATATATGGAACTTATCGTTGGTGTTGTGCAGATGCCTCACATATCCAAAGCCATACTTTTTCAAGGAAAAAAAAAAAAACAAAACTGCAAGCTTTGGTGAGCAATTAACATTGCTTCGTCAAACAGAGAAAGTAATTTGTAACACTTTGGATTGGACAATAATTTGTAATCAGAAGAGACCCTGACTGGAGACTGACCAATAATTAGCAAGAACAGACGTCAAGGGGGCTAACAAACTACAGCGCTTGATACTGTTAGTTTTAAAATCATGTTGCACCAAGTCTATAGTAGTTTAAGCACGGGCAACAATCCCAGCTGTTTGCTGTTACTGCGTTGAGCAGTATGTTCATGCAGTAAGATGAGCTGGATGGGTGACCAAACTTTTTCGACCGAAAATCGACTTTTCGATCAACCAACCTCCCGCGATCGACCCGTTACTGCCCACACGCACGCACATACACACGCATGCCATGAGATGAGCAACAGCCTGACACGAAGGCATGTGACTCAATTTTGCAGCCTGTTAACTATTGTAGCTCACACGTACTGTTTTAAAGTGCTTCCCTCGGCCCTCTAGATTCCTATTGTTTGCCCGTGCCGTCGGTGAATTGTACACGAAACAAACTCTGAATGAGAATAATGATAACGATAAAAGATATAGCGCAAAAGCTCTGATCACAAGCTGCAATTGCAGACTGCTGGGCGCTAACAACTTCCGCAATGTACATTAAAACAAAAAATATATTACTAACATGCACAAAGACACATAAATGGTTGTTTGTTTTGTTTCTCCTCGACACCCCTCGCGAGCGACTTGGGACCGTCCGCAATCTACTGGTCGATCTCAATCGACGTAATGGGCACCCCTGATGCTGGAAGATAAGCTTTCATATAGTTCCCATACATGCATATTTCGTTATAATAAATGAGCTCCACCCCACACTGTAAATAGTTTATTAGCAAGAATGTCCGTCCTCAACATAAAGCTGTAAAAATAAATGTGGTTGTTTGCATGCTCATTCAATGCAGCGAATTTCATTCATGCCTTCATAAACAAACACAATGAGCAGATAATACAGTTTGGCAGAGAAATCAAATATAAATTGTCATTGTGTACAAAGATGGAGCGGATAGAAGGACAGACTTGTGTGAGAGAAATCAACCATCATCATCTCCATCCATATGAGTTCTCCGCTTCATTCTCCCTGTCCTAACACATCGACCAGCGGAAAAAGGCTGAGGCAAACGGCTCGACTCGACGCCACCACGCGTTATCCCTCAGTGTCTGCTTACGCCTCTTTGGATTTAATCAACTCTGACAAACCAAATATCTCTGGAGAGTTTACACCACCACTTTGATTTGTCTTCCAACAAGACAGCAAACTCTGTCTTTGAGGTCAGTCGATTCTCCAACTGTCATGTATTGGAGGGAACCTTAAAAGATGCATGGGCACACTCAAGAAATCTAATTGCGGGAACCGAGATGATTTTACACATTACAATAGCAAGCATTTATTTTTTTATTTAATTTTTAAAGAACATTTAAACATTTTTGGATTGGATTTTTTTTCCAGCTTCACCAAGTTGTCTTTCAACGAAAACCACATGTACTAGCAACTTAGTGGTGGAACTACTAAAAAAAAAAAAAAGTATTATTTTAGTTATTTCAAGATCTTCAGACCAGGGGTGCCCAAACCTGGTCCTCCCTGGATGGTATTTTGCATGTTTTAAATGTTTCCCTCCCCCAACACACCCGATTCAATGATTGGCTCGTCAGCAAGTTTGCAGCAGCCTGAAAACTATTCTGATCATTTGAACAGGGTGTGTTAGAGGAGGAAAACATCCAAACATAGCGGCATAGATTAGGACACCCCTGCTTTTGGCAAAGAAATACAAATTAGGAAATCAACTAGTTGATGCGGCTCAAATGTAGATTAGAAATATTTGACTTTAATTTTGACCCAAGCATACTTCAATGTCTAATAAGTTTCTCCATGTTTGCATTGGCTATAAAAAAATATATTTTAGAGCAGCAGTCAAGTCACAGGTCCTGTGTGCTCCAAGATAAAGTGCTCATTTTGTTTTTAATCATTCCATTCATCATTAATCGTCTTTTTTTTTTTTTTTTGGTCCAAGGAACCAAATTATATGTCATGACTTCATTTTATAACATCAGTTGTAGAACCTAAGCTACATCCATATCCCAAAGCTGTCTTATCAACAAGAGCCATATGTACTGTATGTTTGCTATGGTCTGAACAACTCTCTCTGATTTTATTGCAAATCAAAACGGGAATTATGTCACATATAATGTGTGCATGAATTTAAGAATGGAGTCATATCAACTTGATGTAACCGCATATTTCGGTTTCAAATCATTTGATTATTTTAATAAGACAGTTGTTCTAAGGTTCATCACCATCACTCCGGGTGTCTCTGTATAATGTGTTCACTGAGGCTGACTGTGCGCGTTCAGTGGTGCGTTCACGTACTCTTGCATGACAGCTTAAGTGGCTCCGTCTAACGGCACTGATGTTGCCTGCCATTTGCCTTCAGGGCTTCTCCTCATGCTTTCTCTTCCTTGCTGACTTTTAAAGTGTTTTTCTCCCCACCCCTCCAACCCCCAACCCTGTGGAAATACAACAAACAAAGCATGACTTTAGAGAGAACAAGGCCACTGATCTCACAGTGTCTTTGTTGAGTCTTCCACAGCGCTCGTCCGCTTTCCTGTGACTGTAGTTGTGACGATGGAATAATTACAATTTCTTTTGGGCTGAAAAGCAAATATGTTGATTTCTGCCCTGATACGAATGTCTTTCCTGAAAATGTGTATCCTTTCTAACCTCATTAATAAAAATCAATCGCACAGCTACCGCCGCCGAGTTGTGAGCACATCCACTTCACAGTTCAAAGGTCAAATCAGGGCTCTGGACTTCCTGTGAGGAGCTTGCATGTTTTCCACAACTTAAAGGTCAGGCAAAATGATCTGACACATTTGTAGGTTAAATAAAAGGCAAATAAAGTAAAGAAACAAAAAAGTGTGTTTATTTTCGAAAAGTACATATAATGCCATTCTGTTTCATTATGTTTTAAAAATTAAGAGGAGTTCTGGTGGCGCGAAGTCGGCCGGTTGATTTTCGTTTCAATGCAGATCCAGTAGCTATGAAGTTGGTAACCCTTAAGTTGTGTTTCGAGCTGGTACGGGATTGTGTCTACCAAGATTGAAGTGCAAACGGAATGCTCGTTGTGTTGCAGTTACAGATTCGTTTGTTTTGATAAACATTACCACAATGAAGGCCTGATGTTCACTTGTCCAATTCATGGCAGCAACTGAAAAAGAAACAAAAAACAATGGCATTATAAAGAAACAAAGCAAAATGGCATTATATAAAAAAAAAATGTACTTTTGGAAAATTAAAAAAAAAACTTTTTTGTTTCTTTACTTTATCTGCCTTTTATTGAACCTACAACTGTGTCAGAGAGAGTGTGTGTGTGTATATATATATATATATATATATGTATATGAATATATATATTATGGGGGATCAATGTACTCCAAATTTGTAATGTTTATCTGCATATCTGATCCCCTTGGAGCTCACTTGAGCCAACTGTTTGGCTGCTACATGTAATTTTGCATGGTCTAGTTCTCAGGGTTGCAAAGGAAACAGGAGGCAGAACAGGCCTCGGGTAACAACAACCAAACTGTATTAATGCTCATATTCCATAAAAGTAAAATGGGTCGGAAAGATTGAGACAGGAGAAATAAATAATTGTATCCACTGTATACATAAAGAGAATTATGGACCATACTCTGAGGACAATAGCAACTCATCACATCTAATGGAACACGGTTTAACATGCCAAACAGCTTCTTCGGTGATTGAACACTGTGCTTAAAGCCGACGACACACATCGAAACATTTGGGCTGTTTCCCCACAAGGGCATCAAATTGCTGTCAATCTTATGTCTGATAAGATTGTCTTATAAAATATTATCATTATATATGAGGTGTGTTCAGAGTAGATTTGTCCCAATGATAGGCTCCAAAACCAATCGGGGCCGATTAAAATACAGTAGTGAACACATTCAATATTTATAATCAAAAATCTTCACGTTTGTCTTACGGTAAGTCGAGTTCTCCTGCGCTACTTAACTCCAAAAACTGTGATCTGACAGAATGTAGCCAATTAAAGAAGCTGATGAACAAGGAAGTTCATCCATCCATTTTCCGAAGAGCTTATTAGTGATGTGTTGGTCACGAATGAACCAGCTGCTTGAGCCGGCTCCTTTTTAGGAGCAAAGTGACTGCTACATCACAGACAATGCTACTAAGAGCTGAAACCTTTAAGCCGTATCTGTGTGCAACGGTCAGCCAGGCAGCTCCGTAGCTCAGAGGTGCTTGACTGTAAAAATTCAAGGAAAAAGTTTGGAGCCAAACAGTTACCTGAAGACAAGTGAAAGGTAAAGATGGCTGTGGACGCCTGGTTCAAGGTGCCAGCTATGTCTGCACGTCCTAGCTTTGGCTTCCTATTTATCCTTATGGTTTGAACAACAACGACAAAAAGTTTGTAAAAAGTGCATTTCAGCCATATGTTATTGTCAGTGAATGATGCCTTACTCCAAGACTCAAAATCTGCAGTGAAGAGATCAAGCATCTACAGGAGCAAAACAATAAATTTGGTGTCACCGCGTTGCCTGCTCAATCTCAAATATAAATGAGAAAAAAACCATGGGTATGTAATGTGTAAACCATGCAAACTTTCAAGAGCTCTGCCTGTTAGATTTGTACACTTCAGTATCTTTATGTGACAGCTTTAGACAGCGTTTGCCCTCGGAAATCAGCTTAATCACACACAAATGGTGCATGGCTGTGTCCAATTTCACACTTACTTTTCCTGCTTACGGCAATACTGCCCTAACCTCTGACCCTTTGGCAACCAGACACTAGATGTTGCCGTACATCAATGGCAGCGACATTCAAACCAAATCAAAAGCAGGTACTGTCTTTTAACAACTGTTGAGTACTGAAATTCATATTCATGAGCCCATATCGGATATATTTACAAGAAAATAAAGAACCGGTCCCATCATGCGGGTAAAGTGACAGGCCAAAATTAACCTACATTCAGAATGGAATGTTTTGACAATGAGTAAGTTAAAAATAAGTCAAAAGTCAAACATGCATGTAGGAGAAATCTGAATGTGAGCAATGGGCTCTGTAAGAGCAAAAGAAGTAGACCTGCATTTGTTTTCAACTTTGTCCTTTCATTTGCCATTTAAAAAAACTCAAGGGACAGAACAAGGTGCAAACAAACGTAATACTGGTGAAAATGTCACTTGTTTAAAGACCTTAAGCTGGCAAATTAGTTGTGGGGGTCAGACCCCCACTAAGTTCTTTGTCTGCCCTGACACCAGTCTGTCATGCTTCTGTAGAGAAAATCAAATAAAAACAATAGCAGCATAACAGGAAAGATCAGTGAATGCTTTAGAAAATCCTCGTGATGTTCATTGTTAGGATCATGGATGGGTAACTGTGGCAGTGTTTAGTAAAGGAAGTGAATCACAGAGTGTGTGTGTGTGTGTGTGTGTGTGTGTGTGCGTGCGCGCTGCTCTCATCCCCACATGGAAGTAAAGGAGGTTAAAACATCCATCCATCCATTATCCAAGCCGCTTATCCTCATGAGGGTCGCGGGCTGTGCTGGAGCCTATCCCAGCCGTCTTTGGGCAGTTGGCAGGGTACACTTTGAACTGGTCGCCAGCCAATCGGAGGGCACTCAAAGACAAACAACCATCAGCGCTCACACTCACACATGAGGACAATTTTGACCGTTCCATTAACCTATCGTGCAGGTTTTTAGAACGTGGGAGTAAACTGGAATACCCAGAGAAAACCCACACAGGCACATGGAGAACATGCGAACTCCAAACAGAAAGGCCAGAGTCCGGATTTGAACCGTGGGTGTCTGTACTGTGTGGTAGACGTGCTAACCAGTCATCCATGAATTTAAAGCAATATGTCAATATTTACAAGCTATTGCAATTGTGTATCATATAATTCGCCTTGTTTGACCAGTGCATTGCAACAAGGAATTCCTGTGAAATGACACAAAAGACAGAAGCAAGATTCAAGAGGTTTTAGTGCACTTAATGAGTGCTTCTCTATCAAGTGCGTTAAAAATAAATAAATAAAAAAGTACTGAACAAAAGGTTAGCGTGAATCTGATCATTGTGGCCTGAGAGCCTTTCAGCAAATGATGGCCTTACCTGTTCAGTATTACTACCATTAACTGCTAACTAACATTCATAAGAACCTAAAGCGGCGTGAGCACATTTTGCTTTCCCAGCGTTCTCACACACATCTCTTTCAGTTACTTGTTCACTCCTTAACGTGCCGCCCCCGCACACAGTCCACTGTTCCCCTGCACACTTAACTGTGTGCACGTCCAGTGGAAGGTCCAAGCCTGTAATTGCTGCCTCTGTGGCGTGGACAGACAGGCGGTCTGGGGATTGGAGATGACACGCACCCATTATTAGTGAACCAAGCACTGTTTTTGTAATTACCGTGGGTTTGGCTGAGCACAGTGAATCGGATTCTGAGATTCGCTATTCAGGAGCCGTTTCAACTCCATCTGGCTGCACAGCTTCTGTTGGCCCCGGCCTGAACAGTGCTGGGCTGTGTCTGGAGCCTGAAAAAAATCCGCTTGATGGTGTTAGGAAAGGGCAAGCGAGGGCCTTTACTTTTCAAAAAGTCAATATTTTACAATGTCAAAAATTCTGCCTGTCTCTGAAGAGAATCAGATGTTTGGGATTGTGCATGATGTGGTGGTCGAAAGTGAAATTCCTGACCTCATATCTAACAACAAACAAAAAAAAGCCACTTACCATGCAAACTTAAACATGATTTACACATTCTGCACGCGTGAATTTACAGTGCTTCACAAATGTATCTCACTGCCTGTCATGTCAAAAATACCAAGCGAAATGGAGTGCCTTACTTTTTTTTTCCTTGTCAGTGACCTCTGGGTGTTTTATTATTTTGAACAGAAATTAATAATTTCAAACCTTTTTTATGCCACCGTTCGCGATAACTCACTGACCAGAAATATATCAAGCATAACATTTGACCGCTATTGTTTTCTTTTTCTGAAAATAACTGCAGTTTGACATTTGCATAATCAATCAATAATAATAAGATAATCAGATAATAACAATTAGTTTATACAGCAGTTTATCTTAACGTCACGGTTTGCTAACCACTACAGGAACAAAAACAAAAAAAAAAACAAGCTTTTGGGGGTGATTATTTGTTGATAATTTCAAGCAACTGTGCCATAAATATTACTATGAGTGGTGGTCTAATGCATTCGTTCAGCAGAGTAGCCTACTGTACTGTACGTCCACGAAGATGAGTTTCCACGAAGTCTAGACATACACATTAGTTCTGCCCCATAGGTCAGCAAGAGAGGTGGCCTTCCACTGAGGCATGAGGAGTTGAACCCTCGTCTCTTCAGTATGATACCAGGACTGAGGTTGATGCTGCTGTGCCGGCAGCCAGTGGCTGTTGCGTACCTGAAATCTACATGATAGTAATGCAACATGGCAGCTCCGAGGCCAGAGCCCATACAACTTTCTCAGCCCTCTTCGGGTAATTGGTGACCCCTGAACCTGCCTTTCGTACAAAAGGAGGAAAGGAAAGGGTGACACGGGAGGAGGAGGGGAGCACAGCAAAAGGAATAGTCAACAGAGACACCGCAAAGGGGAAACGGGGTTGTAAAAAGAGGAAGAGGGGAGACAGAAGGATGCAGAAAGAGAGAAATTGAGGAGACACAAGCATGAGAGGAAAAGGTTAATCTCTTTTCGTGTGGATAGTCTGAAAGTTCAATACTGTGGAGACAGCGAAAGTCTTTGGTTCAAGTTGTGTCCATCACACTTTGGGGGCAATGGAGGGGGGGAAACCTTCACCTCATGTCTGTCCTCACTCCACACATTCTTCAAGTTGAAAGACTCACTCACCAGAGCATTGAATAAAATCTGTCACCAAGGGATTATGCAACAAAATGTACGTGCAATCCAACACAATGAATGCAGATTATGATGTGCATTTTGAATAGCGTCATGACAAAACACGACATTAATTTCAGACCCTTATTTGTGTCTATGACTGTCTGTGTCTTATGTGTTGTGTTGTGTGATTTTGTTATTTTGACTTCAAGATGGCGCCGCGAGAGTGGCTGCCTTTCCAGCAGCTCCTATATTTTGTTCTTCTACTTCTTCCTTTCATAACTTTGCTGCTGTGAATTGGGATTTTCTCCATTGCAAGACGATTAAAGGATTTCTTGTCTTATCTTATTTTTCAAATCCAGTCAGGCTAATGTTCCTGCACACATCGAAATGTCTTAATTGGATGCTCTGAAACAAAAGTCTTGATGAAGCTTTTGCTTGCTGTAGTCCCCCAACTCGGCCGTATGCTACACCAAGGTTGCCGTAACACCAGCAAGACTTTCTCTGTTGGCCTGAACAACATCAGATGCACTGACCTAGATTTACAATCTAAATCGGAATGGTTGTTCCATGAAACTGTATTCATGGATTTCCGTCCAACTTTCTATCGTTCTCATTTTGTCAGCTGCACTGCTTGCACTACATATTATTTTTGCGCTGTTGATGGATTCTACCACTGGAAGTGATAGTATTGGCATTAAAAGTGAAATTGGGTAAATCTGAACTGAAGGCCAAGGTACCAAATGCACAGCTCGCCACTGCATTCTAACCCTCACCTCATTTGGCCTATGCCTTGATTCACATTAAATGGTGCATACCATCGGGAGGATAAGGAACCGACTGCGCTAAAAGGATATCTTTGGCCCTGCTTTTCTCTCTCATATTGGAACTGATGATGTGATTTTGTGGACTCTCGCTACATGTGCATTCTTCAGAAAACAAAACAGAGACTTTTAAGAATCTTATGAACGATTCGCCTTATTTCCGCAAATGCCCATGGAGCATATGAAACCTTAAATTTTACATACCGTCAAGGTTAGAATTCAGTAAAAGGGCCTTTACAGTCGATCTCTTTGGCATTTAATGCACGTTGGTAATGATTCTTCCAGGTGGGCTGTTAGATTCTCGACAATGATGTTTATGCAATGTTTTTTTTTTTTTTGCTACATCAGATATCTTCCTATTTTGATCAATCAATTCTTTTGTCCGTCACATAGCACACTATTGCAATAAATATGGAGGAAAGCTACATGGCCCTTGTCATACATTTTGTCTTTCCAGTTTCAAAGCTTTCTGCTCCTCACCCGAGTTGCACTATGTGGCTCATCTTTGTCTTTATCTGTTGGCAGTGCACATTAGTCTGTTCCACTGCATTCACCGCTCCAGCCCCGTCTGTGTGGGTTTTTCTATGCAGTATGAATCCATTTGTCTCCACTGACGGAAAATAATTGCAAAGCAAACAAATCATCTCTGCCACATTGAGCAGGCCTCTACTCCTGGGGCATAACAGCTAGATAGCTACAGGATTGAAAGACTGAGAGCAGCAAGTGAAAAGGAGAGCGACGGACGGACTTCAGAGCAAAGTGGTTCAGCATTTGCATTATATATGCTGAGTGTTAAAAAGTGTTAAGTTACAGAAAGTGATGCAGTCAGATTGAAAGTGACTACATGGTGCATTGGGGAGGCCGAGGAAAGAGAGAGAACGTCAGTCGGAGTCTGCCCGATGGAAAGTCACTCCGAGAGCATAAGGAGGAGACATCTGGGAACACGCTGCCTTGGAAGGAAGATAATTATAGCCCAATTCAAAAGTGGTACTCGCTCCATTAGAGGCAGTAGAGAAGAGCAGAATTCCATTTTAGGAGAAAACATGAACAAAATTCGTTCTTGTGCGCTGTGTCATAGACGTTGCTCACACCTATATGCGCCAAGTGTTAGCAATAGCAATCCACGCATTGTGTGCTTGCATGACTTTGTTCTGCTGTTTGGTCATCAGGCTCATCCATGAATCTGTTTTTTGGAAAAAAAGACTTTCGAGCACCTTTACAAAAGATGAAAAGATTTGAGACCGGGCAGAAAAAAAAATGGTTGTTCCTACTTTCTGTTAGGGTGACATAGACCGACAGAAGAAAGAGTTGTTCTCTTGGAACACTATGAACACATTCTGTCTGACTTTTCAAAGCCTCGCTGTTTAGAGTAGCGTGGATTTGTTCATAGTTTGACATTCACTGTAATGTTAATGCAGGGAGTTTATCGAGGTTTTTGTTAAGGATGAAAGAGTGGCAGCAAAAATTGAACTTGAGCCAGTCTTGTGGGATGTATTACAATTGACACGTTGTTTTTGTCCCTGGTATTCATTACAACAAAGCATTTGGGACTCATGTATTGGACAGTTTAGTTCGCAAGCATTACAAACAACTTTAAACAGCGACAATGACTTCTTCTTGCAACAATTCTCTTTACGGTTAAACACTAACAGCAGTGGGAGACTGAGAATCAAAGCCGAAGAAAAGAAGAAGAAAAAAAAAAAAAAGAAACAAACTAATTCCAGACAAATCCATTGCTGTGCTCAAGAATTTGAGAGTCATCATGTAAATGCATCATGTTGAAACTTTACGAACAACTGGTTAGTTATGTAATTTTCTGGGATATTTTGTGTACTTGATCAACACTGCAGAGCTCAAATGTTAATGAGAATTGGAACTTTTCAACACCATTCCTTTCCCAAGGCAATCTTTACATGTGTTCATCCTGCCAGCCAATAACCATAATAGGAACAATTTTGCTCGGATGGAGGTCAATTATTTCTCAATTCTGAAACAGGTAACCCCCATGGTTTTGAAATAAATGAGAAGCCTTCTCAATTAATAACATATTACTCAGTACAGAATATAACCGAATGTATTATTTGCAATTTGCTGAATATTTTTTTATTAGTCCATGTATTCAAAAATATGTACAGTGAGAAACCTTATGTCATTTAGTTCTTCAGCCTACTTGGCGACATTGCCCAATACGCAGGGCCAGTACG
Organism: Hippocampus comes; assembly: GCF_001891065.2. Lineage (NCBI taxonomy): Eukaryota > Metazoa > Chordata > Actinopteri > Syngnathiformes > Syngnathidae > Hippocampus > Hippocampus comes. The sequence goes on from NW_017805882.1 coordinate 1,324,864, forward strand.
CAGAAAAAAATGGAAGAGTAATTTTTACAGGGTCACAGTTTTGGGTTTTTTTCCACACCTGATTCAAATGATCAGGATCATTATCAGGCTCCTATAGAGCTTGCTGAGGATCAAAGTCTCTTCACTTTAGTATTTGAGGCTCCGCCACCTTCTCTCAACGGTGTAAAATGTGGGTGAGTAACTTGGGTTTTCATCAAGTAAAGGTTTGTTTTTATTGTTTGGAGTACAATTAGTCCAAGACTTTGAGTAAAATTTTATCTGAATATCTGAATACTCTCTTCCAAGTTTAGACTGGGACCAAATAGTATTTTTCAGAGTTTAATTTTCCTCGATTAGAGTAAAATCTACTATACAAAATTGACTGTGTAATGGATGCGTGATGATAAAGTGAAGAATTTCTTGAACGTACGTGAATTGTGGATAGTTCAAACATAGCTTTCTTTAGTTACACAAAAACGTTTTCAGTTTCCCTGTGACATGAAATTGTGAGCCCGATGCCTTCATGCTAAAACTAACCTGGTAAACACTGCGAAGGCGTGAGCTAATCACCACAGTTAGATAACCCACGATATTACTGACTACTAAACTGCAATACCTTGTCTAATTGTAAACCATTCCCTTCCTGACCAAATGCTTTTTTTATTCTTCGCTAATGTGGTTTCAGTTCTGTTTTGCTCCACTGATTAGTGGAGCAGGTCTATCCACTGAAAACGTAATTGTGATGATTACCGCCAGCGCAAGGATAAGTGACCGTCTGCCTGCACATAACTCGGATCGAGAAATGTTCTTCTGCGAAACACATGAGAGGCATCAAAGTAAATATCCGCAAATCATCTTGTTTTGGGGTTCAGTAAAATACGCCTACAGGTGGCCCGGTGGTCCAGTGGTTAGCGCGTTGACCTCACAGTGCAGAGGTGGTGGGTTCGATCCTTCCTGTGTGGAGTTTGCATGTTCTCCCCGGGCCTGCGTGGGTTTTCTACGGGTACTTCGGTTTGCTCCCACATTCCAAAAACATGCATGGCAGGCTGATTGAACACTCCAAATTGTTTCTCGGTGTGAGTGTGAGCGTGGTTGGTTGTTCGTCTCTGTGTGCCCTTTGATTGGCTGGCAACCGTTTCAGGGTGTGCTCCGCCTACTGCCGAAGACAGCTGGGATAGGCTCCAGCACCCCCCACAACCCTTGTGAGGATAAAGCAGTTCAGAAAATGGATGGATGGATGGATAAAATCGGCCTACTTTTTTTTTAACATTTAACTTGATTTTTCTATTATTACCAGGGATGGCGTGACACAGAGGCTGAGGAGGGCCAATCAATGTAACCCCAGTTAAGTTGGTCCAGAATTGTATTGGATATTCAGAAATATATTTATAAATTCTTTTCTCAGCCCTCTATCTGTGATCAAGCCTCGCTTTAGAGAAAAAAAAAATCCTGGAACCTTGCCTGATTAACTTGAGTGTGTGTGTGTGTGTGTGTGTGTGTGTGTGTGTGTGTGTGTGTGTGTGTGTGTGTGTGTGTGTGTGTGTGCGCACATCTATAGATTAATGCTGAACTAGCTTATTTGAATATAATAATAAACAGTAGTAAATTATTTACGCCACAAGTATGTGCAGTTACTGTATATACCTTAATTACTGTTGTTGAGTAGTCTTCATGTTCAGTAATGTAGTTTTTATTGGGAGAAAGCGTTGGCTTGGTCGAGCTTGAGTCTTGCGTACATGTGCACTGGCGTCCTCTGTCGGTCAAAGTTTGTATTAACATAAGAGAAAAAGAATGCATCCTGGAGCGAGGGACTCGCTGTGGCGACCCCTGATGGGACAGGCTGAAAGGCACAACAGCTGCTATATTCGTACACAATGTCAACAATTCTCGGTGGTAAAACTGCAACATATTGTTTGCTGAGTTCAGTTGCACCTCGTTACCGTGCGTACCAAAACTCGTGCGGGGTGAAAGTTTTTTTTTTTTTAAATCCTACATTTATAAGTTGACACATGTTGCAACACAAGAAATAACCATTAGACTGCAAGAACAAAACGAGCATATTTTATGCAGCTGCCTTTACTTTTCTGAAAATCAGCGGAGTGCGTTCCATTTTTTGGGGATGTCATCACCTTCAAATGCTCACTAGAGTTACATGTGATTCCTGGTAGAAAACAGTTTCGTCACGTCCTTTCAAAAGCATTAAACTTGTGTTTGCGGTGTTGAAGTCAATGTTAATACATCTCAGATGCTCCAAGAATGCATCCAAAAAGCGTTTTACAGTGGTACAATGAGATTTGTGTTGTCCTCAAGTGAATTTAGACATTTCGCAGCAGCCAGTTTGGAGGCGAGATGCCAGACTGGGAGAAGTAGGACCACCACCAGGGCTTTTCCTGACGCTCTGTCCCACCCTCAACTACAGATGACTCGCTGTAACGTTCAAACTGATTGTAAGGGTCAAATCGATCCCATGTGTCTGTCGTGGGGAAGAAGTGGTCGTCAATATCCGGCTTCAGGGGAACCTGCGTACAAGATGTAAAGGAGAGTGACAATAGAGAGCAGAGATCCCATTTTATCCATCATATGTTGCAGAACAGTCAACAGACCTTCTTCAAGACAAAGTCCACACGTCCTGCCTTGTTCAAGCTGTGAGGCAAATGAACCCGTTTGCTGACCCTTGAGTAACCTTTGGCAGTGGCTGTCACGATGTGAGTACCAGCACTCAGCAGACGCCAGTAGTCTCCACCTTCAGCTGAACGACGAGGGCGCACAGAGCAAGAGTGGTGACGTCAGACAAGTAGTCAGGAAAATGAGAACAAAAACAAAAAGGAACAAAGTGATATTCCAGCTAAATTTTACCCGTGGTGATATCTTTCCGAATCCCCTTGACAGAGATTGTGGCATCTTTGATCCCATTGCCATGAACATCCTTTACAACACCTTTAATTCCCCGATGGACCTGTATGAGCAGCTCAATGAAAAAGTGAAACTCTATTTTCTATTCCCATCACATGCACCGGCAACAGTTTTGGCATCTTTGTCAACGTTAGCTCTGTGAACCATTATTAATGGCCCTTCCTCAGATAGATGTTGGGAGCAGTTCTCATGCAGTCAGTGTTGCCAAGTTAACAAAACTTTCAGATATACTTGCCGACTCTATAAAACTGAGCAAAGCTTCCTTGTTGCGCTTCCATTCGGGGTAAAGCTCGACTTCGGAAGGGAACTTGTCACAGCCCAGCTCGACGGTGATCTCCAAACAATTTGTGTGCAGGTAGTTAAAGTCTGACATACCTGCAAAAGAGACATACTACATGTGGTAACTGTGCAAAGGCCACCGTTAGAGTGCTTTGAACAGTTCTTTACATCACTTTTGTTCGAATACAAATACACACTTGCTGACACAATTACTCTTTGGTGAAATGACAGCAGGGAGAAATGGTCATTAAAAACCCAAAAACTACAAGGGGCTGACTTTGCACAGTGCTTGTACACTAGCCAGTACATTGCCTTGGAAGTCCGCTGAAACAAATGAATACACAGTATTCTCTTTCTCACCTCCAGGAAAACTGTACCACAGTGCCCCGTTGATGATGCCCTTCGTTCGGTAGAAAATTGCTCCACACCTGTCTGTGTCATTGTCTGACATAGTGGCATGGGCGTCTGCGTACGTACGCGCCAGTTGCTTAAACACCTGCAGGTGGCATGGTTATTGGGAGAGTTATGTCAACAACTATCATCCACATCAGCTTTCCCATTTCATTCATCCATTACCCGTTCATCTTGAGTGGGTGAGAACATCTTCTCCTCGTGAGGGTGTCTGGAGTAGTCAAAGGGATAAGAGACCACCAGCTCACCTCCATGGAGGCTGGCTGACTGGACAAAGGGAATTGACCTGATCCACTTCATCACCGCAAAGGTCTCTGGTGCCACCTACAGTGCATAACATGTATTGAACTAACTATATCAGTGGTTTGAATTAGTACTATCAGTTCATTGACAAGAGGACATAAAGTTTTATATGTTATGGTCTGAGTCATTGGTTTATTTGCAACATCGACACTTGGAGAAAATAGCAAGAATGATTGTAATTATAAATAAACGCGACCTAATTTCATTGTACCTTGTCAAACCAATAGCCATCAGGAATTGGGATGTGATCGGTTCGGTAGTGCCTGCTGCGACGGTTCCGGTAGAAGACCGATGTGAGGTCAGGAAAGTTGCGGTTCAGGTCAATGTTCTGGGCGTTTGTGCGGCCATGAGTCCAACCGTTCAGCAAGTGACCCTGAAACATTTATATTCAAACAACTGGGAGAGTTAAACCATGTGAAAAAGAGTGACCTCAATGTACACGTCCCATTGATCGTGACGAGGAAGACGATGTTAAAGGGAGCAGGCATCAAGGGAAGCATGTGGTGACAAAACTACTAAGAAAGTGTTAGACTATCTTTGTCAAGTCCATTGTTAACACGTAGACAAGAGAGACCATGTATCCGACAAGAGAAGTCATGTGATCAGTCCAGTGCATACAGTATATGCATGCAGAAAGGAAACACGGCGTAAGAAGCCCCTTTTTTTTTAAAAAAGTTTTGTTTAGTTTTAACTCATGTTGTTTTCTTGTGCCCCTTTTTTTCATGTACCGTACTGTCAACGCGTTAACGTTTTCGTCTCCAACTATTCTCATCAGCCCTTTTTCTTGTGTCAGTCAATCAGCTCCCTTTCAATCGCTCGCGGTGTGTCCATTGGCTCAGCGATTTGTTTGCATTTAGTTCCCGACTTTCTTTCAGTCTATTGGTTCATTGTTGCTGTTGCGAGTCACCTTTTCCATAGTTTTGTCAAGTTTCTTGACATGTAAGTGTTCTGTTTGGGTTCATTGTTACTTTGATGATTATTATTATTTTATTTGTTGTTTATTTGGGATGGGGTAGGCTTTGCCATTCTAGTATTGAGATTTTTCCAGGTGTCTTCTTTGTCTCATGGAAATAAATTCCTTTCCGCTTTTTGTGCGGCGGGGGAGAATACAAACAAATTGGCAAGACACGAGACACACCTGGATAAGACACGAGTAGCTCGAGGAAGGTAATTGGCGGACACAAGGAAATGGGCTGACGAGAACTGATGGAGCAAGCATCTAACAAGTGGACGAGATATGAAAAAAGGGACGCAGGAAAACATGACATAAGATGAAAAGTCAACAAAAACACAGATCACGACAGTGTTAACGTATTTGAGAGAAGTCGCTCTTTCATAATGTTAAGATTTCTGACAGAAAATGCGTTTGCTGTGAAGGGTTACAAATGTGTCACAGGATACAGAATTTTGCATAATGATGATGATGAGTAAGAAATACGTTGATTACTGGTTAGTTGAAAGCAGAGTTCTCCCACTGCCAGGTAGCGTGCGATATAATTTGTCAATTCTGCTTGCGTTAAAGCTCATAAATCTAAAATAAGTGATGACTCGATCTGGGTGTGGGAGGACCTGGGTAGGTACAGACAAAAAAAGAGAGTGGAGGGTGGAAGGCATGAGTCCTGCCGTGAGTCAATGATTTCTACTTGTCATCATTCTCACATTATTCGAGTCACTCAGCTCTGACCTCGTCACTACGCGAGTGTAGTGTATGCCGTTGTCTTGCCGGCCCCTATGAGGTAGGTCTAAAAAAAATTTGAATTCGCTTTAAAGAAGTTTCAAGCTTTGTTAGATTTATTTACAATAATTTTGTGCTGCCCTGGATACTTTAAGGCCATGAAAAAATACTCGCTCAAGCCGAACAAGTTGAAATAATGATGGATTACGATAACAATTACAACGAGGGGATCAAGTCACTGGATCAATGGATCAAATCGTTAAATCATGACATCCATTATTCTCACGGTAAGAGAAGTAAGAATACTCAAACAGTCCACTGAAACAACGTGTCTAGCTAATAATATCTTTGGATAAACAAATAGCAGCAACCACTTTTTGAATGCTGTAATTCAAATTGGTTGACGCGATCTGACTTTGGGCCTCTGCCCTTCGCTCAGGCAACCGTTTGATGTGTTTTTGTTTCGAGAACAGTAATCCAAGGGTGCAACGGTTAATTGATTAATCAATAACTAATCGATTGTCAAATGACTTGATAATTACTTTTGATGATCTATTGAGCGTTTAGATCCCTTTTTTGTAATTAGAATTGTCCGAATCCTTGATGATATGAAAATGATAAATATTATCCGACTTATGTATAAAACAGACTGATCATCAAACGATAACAGTTCTAACTTAACATTGCCTCATGCCTCACCGCAAGATCCTCACGTCAATTTGCCAACAAATCAGATCATCAGATCAGCACTTATTGCCTCCACCCCTCCTCCAGAAAGACAAAGCAGAGTGGACTGACAACGGATAATGGCAATTTGTCTTTTCTTGTACTGTTAACAATATTTACTTCCTGGTTGATGAGCTCCGGGTCATTGCTATCCTCTACCTCTGCAGCGGCAAGCTCGTAGCCGTCGGGGTTCATGGAGGCCAAGATGTGAACGCGGGTGGTGTTGATGATGGTTTGTACCCGCGGGTTTCCCAAGGTATACTCGGAGCACAAGTACTGAGCCAGGTAGATGAGCAGCTCCCGGCCGAGTACCTCATTGCCATGCATGTTGCCAATGAGCTTGACCTCTGGCTCCACTTGAGTATGAAGACAAAAGGCAAATTTGGAGAAAACAGGCAAGATCTTCAGAAGTTGTGGAAATAATGTACGGTAAGCATTGCGCTTGGTCCCTATCCGAGCATCTACTGCGTCCACTGTAGTGTAACAGTTTCCACTTTGAAGACATAACAGCTTCCACCCCTCTGGGAATGACTTGATGCAATATTTTATAATCTATTGGTGTTTGAATGGTACAGTATTGCCAGAGTTATTTTGTGTACTGTATCTATATGCATCTGCTTGTTAATGTGATTAATATTTCGTGATTAGTACTGCTCATATTGAGCTGAGCAGTCAGACCCTCTTCTGGTTTGGAAATTACACTGACTGATTTGGAGTCTCACAAGATTTTCGGATGTCTCATGTGACGCTACACATGATGACGGTATGAACAAATTTTTTTCTATTGCACGGCGTCGTGCAACACAATACGCCGGATCGCCAATTGGGGTGTAGCGCGGTCTACAAAATTCATACACACTCTAACCTAGACTTGCTCCAGCAAAATACGTTCTGTCGGGGGCGTGCCGGCGCCGTCAGCCGGAACGCCCTGCTAGAATTCCCTAAAAAGGTAAACTGGACTTTCCCAGCATGAAAATGAAGATGCTCCTGCTTTTACACAGAGTGTATGGGTGCCTGTCTATGAAAATAAGGCCCCAGATGCACATGATAATCAGTGACTTGAACGCTTGAGTGTTAAGTGACTGTAGAACAATTTCATCTTGAAGCCATTGAGGCTAAACGGATGACATTACTTGGCTGCAGCCAGCAGAGACACTGGTACTCAATCTCAACTAATTAGTCGTCTAGAAAATAACACATTTACATGAGCAATGTAAAGTTCAGCTACATCCACGATATTGCTCAATTCCAGAGGTGTCAAAATCTAGGTCCAGAAAGTAAAACATCCTGCTTCTTCTCAACCGGCAGGTAACCGAGCTCAGTTTACCTGCCGGGTGAGTAGAAGCTCCTGCGGCTAAAGCCAAACTGCAGCAGTGTTTTTACTTTCTGGCCCTGGACTGGACACCTCTACTCAAGACGACATTTCGATTGAAACAAGCACTCAACACAAAGAGATTCCACCATTTCTTGATATTTTGATCAAGGAAATGTAGTCAATGGCCCGTCGCTACCATTCAATAAATACATTTTACTTACATAGGTCATGCTGTCCAGGATTGTTGCTGAATTCGATGACCAGTAAATCTCGGCCCTCAGTGCTGCGGCCGATGCTGTAGACACGAGAGATGTGGGAACACTTGGCTGCCGTTCTCTTCAGTAAGCTGTACATCTGACTGTTGGTGGTGTGGGTGAACTGGATGATGGTGCTGGGCTCATCTGGCGAGAGGCTGGACCTTTCTTGCACCTGTCTGGCTGAAAAGGATTTGGGGACGGGCGTGGGAGGACTAAGTTTGGAATTCTGTTCAAGGGATGAAACAGTTTTTTTACCTCTTAGGGCAGCCAGTGGGTCAAAGCAGCCTTCTCGGTCACTTGCAAAGAAGCGGTCACAGTCCAGGAAGTATGGCCAGGCCATGCGTATGGCCTCAAAGGTGTGAGCACAGTCCTTCCTCAGGGCCTCACACGTGCTGCGACAGGGCTTGATCATCTTGTTGTCACGGCAGGGCGACGCCAGTACCGAGCAGCCCACGAGACGGATGTCAGGGGAACATTCTCCATTAAGCAGGCCATGGATGACGCTCAGGAGAAGGTACTCTGCCCCCGATTCGGCATCCATACGTGTCCGGTGGCCGAGGATGTTGGGAAACATTGTTCTGGAGCAGCAATGGAAGATTTTATATTGACATCCTAAATTGGGCACGACATGTATAGTGATTCAAAAGAAACAGCACATCTTTACTGTATTCGATCTGTAGGTTACTACCTCCACCAAGTGTGGAAGCTAGTTTGTTAACTCATGCAAAAACCACAAAAACGATTTTCATGAAACTTTGCGGAGGGGTGGCATGCGCTGAGAACAAAACCATCACATTTCGGTGCATACCGTATTTGCAAAAACATACAGATAGAAATATTTATTTTCTCAACCCATAATTTCCCAAGAATAGGAATAGCCTTGGCAGAGGCTCTGTGTTCTGGTTTTCATTCCAGCCACACATGCTCAGTTCTTGCCGACACAATTTTAAAAACTCACATACAATCAGTCACTGCCCTGAGACAGACAAAATGCAGCAACTTTTTCAAAGTATTCCATGTTTACTCACTTTTATGTAAACAGGCACTGTGTTATCACCATCTGGATACAATAACCTCCACAAAATGTTCTACAAGGATGTACACCACTTAAAAAAAAAAAATGAAGGTAGAATTTCATCACGGACCACGGGGACCTCCACAAGGTAGCCGGACGTAAACTGACTGGTGTCGGGTAGCAGAATAAGACCCTACGATCAGAGACCTATGAGGACCGAAATTCGGCCCGGGAATATTCGTCTTTAAGGGCAGATCAACATGCGCGCCAATTTCTGGAAATTCCAGAAATTCCCGATGTCCACCACGCCCATGCCAACGATTCACTGCAAGTAATATTGGTTGTCGTGGGACTTGATTTCCTTCAGCATTTCAGATGCAGAGAGCGCAGATAGACAAGTGGAGGCAGCGCACTGAGCCACATTTTGAATTGTCTAGAGGAAATTCGCAGGTGTTGGAATCGCCAATGGACTTTGATTGTGAGTGTGATTGTGAATCTCGTCATCAATGGGTTTGATGGGGGTTTCCACGGCTCGTTCTTCTTTTACGGTCTGAACAAATGACAGTGAAATCAGTAAAGATTTTTTAACCGGAGTAGTTAATCATATGTCCGATTCAAATGTTCCCTTTTCTTTGGCAGTGGATACGGGGGTCCTCGGTTCTGTTGCGAGAAGCAAGAATTTATATTCATGGACTATAAATGTTTGTCATTGTCATTCTGATTTTACAACTGGATTACCGTCTGTTCGTAATAGACTAAAGGGCTGACCAACCTCCATACATACTTGCAGCCAAAGAAAAACAGAACCCCTTCGTTAACCGGGAAGCCCTGTATATTGCCACTGAGTAGAATAACCAAGCATGTTTGATACAGCATCGCTCAGTGGGACTGTTTTCTTTAGTGAAGTTATACCAACCTCTGGAACCCACCTAGTGTATCCTACATCATTACAGTAGCTCAGATGCATCTCTGTGCAGGTCGCTGTGGGGAAACAGAAACATATGTTATCACACAAAATTCATTGGGTGTGCACAAAAGCGGAAAACCAAACGGGACTAATCTGCCATTCCTTTTACAGGAGAGGCATGTGGAATGTCGCAGCAGAGAAACATTTAAACATTTTGGGCACTGAAGGTCAGGTCCGAAAAACTAAGGGTCTCCTCATTCTTTGTAGCTGAATGGCAGGCTGCGATTAATAAAGTGTGTTGTATACCTTGACTCTAGGCTGGTTTCATTCATTAAATGAAGCTCCATGGTTTTTTTGGAATGGGCTACCCATTCCATACCCAAGATTTAAATCTTGAACTTTAAAACTGTGAGGCAAGTGTGTGTATATATAGATAGCTAACAACAAACTGAATTTGAAGTGAGAAGTCATGGAATTTTGTGACATGCAAATATTTAAGTATGCAGTTCTTCAATTCATGTAAAGAAGAGATTTGCTGAACAATTACGTGTTTATAATGAGGGGAATGAGGGATCGGTACAGATTTTCTGCCAAAATTGAAAAGAACTAACTAATTTGGCAAGAAGTAGACTTGCTTTAGTCAGCCAATAAAAAAACCCATCAAGCTTAGATGTGACACCTGTGATGCAGCCATTAGAATTGCTTGATTACAGTTATTAATAAATGAAGATTAAAAACTCTTCTCCGACGAATAATGCTGAGTCACTTACGTGTTGCTTCGGTCACACCGTTACTGCATCTTCCTGTGCGGGAGGGGGAAAATGCCACACATGAAGATGGATGGAATGAAGGGACGTAAGATCTACTTATAAACGCTAGGAGGCGCTATTTGTGAACACAAAGCAGAACTTTTGCTGATGTGTTTTGAAGTGAAATCTCAACGCTTTACGAGAGGATTATTTTCATTTAAATCCATAGTAATATCGAGGGTTCATAAACGAGAGAATGGTGGAAACAAACAATACGTTTTTTGTTTCCACCATTCTCTCGTTAAAGTGTAACCATGCTGCATTCAAGAGAGGCCATCATAGACGCATGCGGACATCCTTCTAAAGGTGCATGCACCCTTTGTTGCTGAAGTGTATGAAAAAAAAAACACGTAATCAATTTACTCACCCAAAAGTTCGTCTCCTGGATGGCAGGTCTGCTGTGGTGCGCACCAACAACTTCCCGACAAAGCCAGAAACAACCCCAAAAGTCTTAAAAGCATGTTTCTTTACGCAGGAGACAGCTTGACAACACTGTGTGATGTGGCAGCTGCGAGCGGCGAGATACAAAAGCGGGGATAGTAGTTACAAGCCGCTGCACGGAAACTTCCTGTCTTTGTTTGTGCGGCGCATCCCTGACCCTGAAGAGCTGAGCAGAGTTGAGCCAAGCGTGGCTTTACTGCTGCACTGATCATATTTCACTGCACCGCTCGCACGATGTGTGTGTTGGGGGTGTAGAGAGAGAGAGAGAGAGAGAGAGAGAGAGAGAGAGAGAGAGAGAGAGAGAGAGAGAGAGAGAGAGAAAACGTAGTTAAAAACAGGAACGCAAAGAACATCGTCTCAAAGCCGACATAATCGGGAAAATGGATTTCCGATTATGATAAGGGCCCAGAACAGGCATGGCTCCGGGAGCAATACGTGATCGAAATTGTTGAATGCCTGATTTTCTAAAAATCTTTTGAGATTTGAAAATTCCTCGTGTCTACTCGGCCTTATCTTATTTACACAAAAACACATCAGCTATTTGTATGAGGTTCTTTCTGAAGAGGTGAAATAGGAGCTCAGCAGTAACCCTTTAAATTACATTGTATATATAAATCTGATTGAAAATGCAAATCGAGGAATTTATTTCCATATTTATTTATTTTTGCCATTTATTCTCCCCTTGCCACAGATTGCCAATAGTAGCATTTCATCCCCCCAATTCTAAAATCTTAGATCAGTCTTTGTGAACCAGGAGGTAGCATTTTTTTTATCAAAGTTGGTTGTCTTGGCAACTCATTACAAACATGCAAAAATGTGCACTATAAAAAGCACAACTTGTATTCGGGGAGTGGGGGTGGGCTAGAACTGTAATTTAAGTTGGAAGAAATTGAAAATGTAAACTATTGACATTTATGGCAACCATGTAAATTAGCGCAACAAAGTAAGCAGTTTTCTGAGTAGTTTTTACTGGCACCTATAAGCTGGGAAACATTACAAGGGATAATTAGTTGTGTAAACTCTTATTTCTTTGTTGTGAAATGCAGGAACACCAATTTTCACAACAGCAAAACTTAAAATATTTTGTTGAATTGCATTTTTGTCAAAGTTGGTTGTCTTGGCATTGTGAGGTCACTCAACTTTTTATTCTTTACTGTGTGGTGTTCCTGTTATTTTCTTTTATTCTCCATGTATCACACAATGTATTTGGGGTTATTGAGGCAGACAAGTTGTTTGTATTGCGTGACATTGTGTTTGAATGACTAGATGGTTGCATCATCCACTGTCTCATTTTTGGCAGAGTGAACTTTGCTGATGGCAGAAACTCACCACAATGTGGTTGGACACAAACACAAATTTAGTGCAGCGCAATATGTATTGTTGTGTTTTTTTATTTAGTTATGTATTTCAATGATTTCTTGTGGAACTACTCCAATCTCATGCAAGGTCAAAACACGACTGAGTGCCCCTCAAGTTAAATACGTTGCACAAAGGTGCGTTTATGAAAATAGTATTCTCAATTTTTGTGGGGTAAACAAGAGCATTTCTCAACGTATTTATACACAGACCGGCATGTTTTTACTTGATTAAGTGCCAGTTTATTCTTTAAACAGGTATTTATGTTGTCATATGGTAGAATCACACAATTTCAAACGCATGGCACAGGACACAATATTTCATGTCAATTTCATTGTTGTCTATGCAATATGATATTATGCAATGAAATAACATTTCTTTACAAATTCAACATAGTTAGTAGTGTGCAGTACAATAACATTTATGATGTAAATGCATACTGTATAATGTGTACATTTGCTTGTATGAAGAAGTCCTTGGAAGTGCCTCTGCAGGCAAACTGATCAGCCCTATGGAAATCAACAGTCTGTAGTGTTTCAAAGGATGGTTGGCGCACATCACAACAGTGCGTGCCTGCATTCAGCATATATTGTTCCATGTCCTTGACACCAAAAAATAAATAAATAAAATGGTCACACTTTGTCTTCACGAAGCACATGACCAAGCCCTCAGTGAAAGTGTCCTTGAGCAACGTACGGGTTCCCTTCCATCTGCTCTGGAGCTACTTCCAGACAAACATTGAGCAGAAGGGGTGCAAGTTGCCGCCTCATTAGAAGGAGCTGCACACTGAATTCAAGTTGTTCTGGCGCAATTGTCCTCTGTGGTATCAAATGTGCTGCTCCAGCTGCTGGCAGACAGCAAGTAATGATCCTTTCTCAAAAAGCAGGCGATGATACGTATCAGGACCTTTCTGTACTGATGTCGCAGGAGACAGTAGACAAAGGGATCACTTGAAGCCTTCGCGTAGCACAAACATTTTGTGGTGATGCCCCAGTACTGCGGGATGTGCACAGAGGGCAACAACTCCACTAACCTGCAGGAGAAAAGAAGAGCTTTGGATTGTTTTGTAATTTGCGCTGGTGTAGCACTTATTTTGAACATTTTGCTTATCGCATGTAACTAAATAAAATAAACAAAATATTACAAAGACTTTTCACAATGAGACTTTTCAGTACGGTGATAGACCATACAGTAGATATGGTATTGTTAAATGAAAACCTCTCTGACTGCATTGTTTTGTTTCTATTATTTCAGATACAGCTCTTGTACTGGATCTCATTAGGATGTGCAAGTGTACCTAATGTGTGGCTGGGTAATTTATATACACAATGAAATGTAGTTTAAAATACATAACATGAATATAATCAAGTTTCATTTGCCCAATGCTTCTCAATTATTTTCTCTTACGTCCCCCTGGGAAGAGGAAAATATTTGACATGACTACAAATCATATAATATATATAAAAATCATTTTAAGTACACTTCTCCATAAAATGGTATCCTTAACATTACAGAAAACAAAAAGGGGTGCAATACATAGAGTAACTGAATATACAACAAGGACTAACTTTATTTACATTGTCTCCTGCTCTGTATGTGCATGCTTGGTGCAAAAAAAAAAAAAAAGTGTACCTAATGTGTGGCTGGGTAATTTATATACACAATGAAATGTAGTTTAAAATACATAACATGAATATAATCAAGTTTCATTTGCCCAATGCTTCTCAATTATTTTCTCTTACGTCCCCCTGGGAAGAGGAAAATATTTGACATGACTACAAATCATATAATATATATAAAAATCATTTTAAGTACACTTCTCCATAAAATGGTATCCTTAACATTACAGAAAACAAAAAGGGGTGCAATACATAGAGTAACTGAATATACAACAAGGACTAACTTTATTTACATTGTCTCCTGCTCTGTATGTGCATGCTTGGTGCAAAAAAAAAAAAAAAGCTACACCTGATAGGGCAAATATCCCTGCGCACACTCAGAACATTGGTTGATGAACAACAACGAGCGCTATTATTGAAGATAAACTATTCATTGCCTAACCCCCAAAAAATAAAAAATTGGGAGGTTTCATAGATCGATTCACTTGCGGAGTATGGAGTGAAATGTACCCCAGAATCATTTCTAAAGCTACATGTTATAACTATTACATAATACGCAGAATTGAGGAAACTCAAATCACAGCAAGAAATGTACAAATTGCATAAGATATATAAATGCAAACTGGAATGACCGCAATTCAACATCATTTGTATTTTCACAGGTTTTCTGTTCCAATGTGTCTAAATGACTTTTGCTATAAAACATCACTAAAAGAAGGAAAATAGTGGTGGCCAAAAACTTTTGCACAATACTGTATATCCCCCATCCATGTTCTACTCAGCTTTTCCTCATTAGGGTTGTTGGTAATAGGTGGGTAAACTAAAACAAAGCCGGTCATTACCTTGTTATAACATACGGTGAATAGCAGAAGACGAAGGAACCGATGAAAATGCAGATTTTCTTCGTGGCCCGCTGCCTCCTCTTCTTCTGTTCTGCCAAACACCTTTCTTTCACACTAACAAGACAAAGAAAGAAAGATTCATGCACATGTGATGTTTGAACCTATTAAATATTTATCTGATCCTATCGCCTGAATGTTCTCGGCACAACAACGGACAAGCAATTAGATTTCAACGTGCCCCAAAATGTACGCTTGTGCCGTACCTGGGGTGAATGTCAACCAACAGGAGCAGAGTCTGCACTGTGATGACGTCGATCCTCTTGCAGTGGGACTTGGCCACTCTCAAAACTTTGAGGTAGGAGAAGCACAGCACGGCCAGGCTGAAAGTGAAGCTGCTGCAGTGAAGTAGCACGGTGAAGGTGGCATAGGCGGCCAGCTGCGACCTTCCCTCTGTGGTCAGGTGAACGGTGCACGAGGCGTATGTAGGGTTGTAGCCTCCCCAGTCCATGAGCAGCTGAGTGAGAGAGAATGTGAGGGACTGCAGCCAGGAGTAGAGCACCATCAGGATGGCATCCCGGTAGCGCATCTTGCTGGAATAGCTCAGAGGAAACATGACGGCGATCCATCTGTCCAGGCTGAGAGCCGCCATGCTCAGCATGCTGTTGGTGGTGAGGAAAGTCTCGGCAAAGCCGACCAGTTGGCAGAACAAGTTCCCAAAGGGCTCTCCGCTTTTGGCCACACCGAAAAAGGTGGAGGGCATGTTGATGAAAGCGAGGAGGATGTTGGAAAAAGACAAATTCAGGACAAATACTCCTGGGACATGGGACCTCAACTCTGAGCTCTGGGTGAAACACAGCAGCACTGACATGTTGGTCACCACGGAAACAACAGCCATCACAACGATGGACACTTCCAGGAGGAACTCGGGGATGGTCATCATTCGAGGCTCCAATTTGGCAGCACTTGTGGAACAAAGTCCTACATGTCTGAGCTTCCCATCAGCTGAGCCAGATTGCCACATCAAGTACTCAAGTGGAGAGCTGTCCAGTGCTGAAACACCAAACCTGATCCCTTCTGGCATGAGCTGCCTCAGCGACTCCGAATCCGTTTTCACCTATTGTGAACCAACTGCAGCAAACACCAGAGGAAAAGTGTGTGGACGGTGGCTTGCTCTCTCTCTCTCTTTCTATCTCGTGGCTCTCAAACATGCGCACTAGCCGGCGCCTCCTCTCACGCTGGAGATGCCGTGCGCTCTGCACGTGCAGCCGCTTGCTGGCTCATGTGACGCTTGAACAATATTCATGCAAGCAGCGCTTAATATGGGCTTGTCGGGGTGTTTGCACCCTCATTTGGGCTCTTTTCTTCCCCGGGAGTGCAACAACAAGCTTGGCAATTTATAGACACACAAGGTATGCATATAGAGCTGCATGAAAAACATCTGATCAGCCTTTGCAAAGATAATGATCTTCAACTATGACTAAAATTGTTCATGGGATATTCATTTCCGAAATTGTTTATTACTTACAGCGGCTAGACATGCCCTGGCATCATATTAAGCATGTCAATTAACATGTGAGAGCCAAAATAATAGCAAATATGATACCGTGCAATGGAACCGCCAAATAGAGTAAAGCACATATTGAAAAATGAATACCTCTAATGGTGTCAAGAAAGTGAGCAATATTATCGTCTTGGTTCGTATTTACCCATGCAGGGGGACCAAATGTCGTGCCTGATGACTGTATGTGTATGCTGTGTGTCATTGACAGCTAATCTTAACAAGCTTCAATTAAACAAAACATGATAACATGGCCACAACTTAAGCGTGACCATGATGACAGATGGAGTTCAGGAAACAGCAAGTGAAATGTGGTAACTCGCTCGTCTCCGTGGCAACGCAAAATCTCTGGTGGGCTCACAACTCTTTGAATTTCATCCCTTTTCGTCCTGATTTGTGCTGAGCAAACCACTTGCCAGCATTTGCTCATATACCCCGAATATCTACAACACACGTACAGTATATGGGAACTCGTGCTTTTGGCTTTCAAGGGACTGTTCGGTTTAGCAAAGACGTGCGTTGTCTATGGCTGAGCTCATGTGCATCACCTCAAGCATGCAAGTGTGAGCGTGCTTGAGCATGTGACTGTTTGGGCAGGTTATTCCTTACAGTACAGTATGTAGCACACATGGTTTATGATTGTTAGTGGGCATGAAGTTCTTTTCCAAGCACCTGCCCAGATGTTGTTTTTCTCCCTGTGGTCCCCCCATAGGGGCCATTTATATACAATAATTAACAGACTGCTAGCAGATTTATTCTTGCCCTTTTATTTTTGACAGTCACTATCCTCAGTGGAGCAGTTGTCCTTGTCCATGTCAACTTAATAATGATAGGAAAAAAGTCCCTTTGCTGCTAAGAAGAAAAATATAGGGAAAAATGAGGGAGTGACAAGAAATAGTCTCCCCCTCCCCTCAGTGTTAAGGAACCCTCTCTGTGGTCACATGCTTCCTCTGGGTTCTCAGAGCCGAGGATGCGGTTATGCAAGCAACACAATGCTAATGGCACAAGCACTGAAGAAGTGCTGTTAGAACGGCGAGGAGTCCACCCAACAAACTGCCCGTGGCTGTATGACTCGATGCATATGCTGAGTATGTTGGGCCATTACATAACACTGCAATTCCCACGGTCGGCACCACAATATGGAAGGCTTTTGCACTGCCCACCTGCCCTGCACGCAAATCAATCTTACCCCACCTGCAGGTAATGTTCATCCTCAGCTCAAGCAGCCGTCACTCACAGGTGTATGCTTGACATTTAAGAGTCACGCTTTTTGACAGGATCACCCTGATGGGTGTGTTCAAGGTCGAATCAGAGCCAAGAGTGAGGTGTTGTAAAGATGTGATTGGCATGTATGTGTGCATGGGACTGGGGTTGACTTGATCCACAGCAATAGCATTAGATGGATGTTGGGTGCTCTGTGCATGAACCCCAACTCACGCAGAGACTCACATGTGCAGACATACACAGATGCACTCGTTTTCAGCCACGCTTGCTGTCACTCTCGCTCGCCCGCCCTGCCTCGCTCTCCCTTGCTACATCCCTCCCAGTCACGTGCTGATAGTGGAGGAGTCTGGTTGTGGAGTAGCTGTATGATGCTAATTTAAGACGAAAATAACAATAACACGTACAATGCTCTATGTTTGCCGCCAATATTGAGAAATTGGCTCTTATACTGTCTAGCTATCTGTTTGCAGTATCCATCTAGAGCAGGGGTGTCCAAAGTACGGTGCATGGGCCATTTACGGCTCGTTTTTTTTTAGCAGGCCACAAATACCAAAAATTAAATAATATTTGAAATGGCTACTTTAAATTGAAACAAAAATGGGATGGGGGCAGTGTGACAGTGTGGGTGTTGGAATCTGTGCGTGTGACCCCCCTGACAACTGCTACTACTACAGCTAATAATACAGTGGTTTTACACAGAACTTCTTTTTGATATACAAAGATGAGAATAAAACAATTAAAATAGAAACAGACATCTCTTTTAGTCTCTGTGCAGGGGAGGATCTATTTAAGTGGGATAAAGGGTTCAGGCCATGCCAAAAATCTTGAAGAATTCTAATAAATTTTTCTTATTACTGTATCTATACGACAGATTTAGCATTTTTTATCCATCCATCCACACATTTCCTTCCACTTATCTGGGGTCAGGTGGCAGGGGCAGCAGTTTTAGCAGGGACTTCTCTCTCCCCAACCACTTCATCCAGCTCTTCCAGGGGAATCGCAAGGTCTTCCCAGGCCAGCTGCGAGACAGACATCCCAGCATGACCTGGGTCATCCCCTGGCCCCCATCCCTGTGGGACGTGCCCAGAACATCTTACCAAGGTAATGTCCAAGAGGCACCCTGAGCAGATGCCCGAGCCACCTCATCTGACTTCTCTCAATGTGAAGGAGCAGTGGCTCTACTCTGAGATGACGAGTTTGTCACTCTATCGCTAAAGGAGAGCCCAGACACAAATTTTGACCGCTTGTAACCAAGATCTAGTTCTTTCGGCCACAACTAACAGCCTGTGACCATAAGTGAGGGTGGGAACCAAAGAGGACCATAACAGTGAAAAGCAAAATATTAATTTTGCAATCTCTTCCTTCATCTGGACTTTCACCAAAATGTAAACTTAAATGTGTGTCTCCTCCTACCCCTCGACAATCCAGTGATTAGATGGCGACCCAGTCCGTTGTGTAAACTGCCTCTGGCCCAAAGTCAGTTGGGATAGACTCCAGCGTCAACAGTGGTGGATGGCTGGATGGACGGACGAGCAACTTAAGAACAACAAGTAATATCAACAACAAACACTGTGAATGAAATTTTAACAATAATAAACTTGTGATGATCAAAATATTCCATTGCACAAGTATTTAAGTATGAGGTAGAATAACCAATCCACTCCCAAAGGTCTTCAATGATAAAGTGAGGCCCGCAGAGCCGACAGTATTGTGGCATAATATGGCTTCACCACACAGATAAGTCGGTCAACAATTACATGAAGTTAAGAAATAAACCTCATGGTAATTTATTCTTTTACCGAGAGTGCTTTAAACTATTTTCATACAAAGACAAGTGCAAAGCAAGTGGAATAACACATGCCAAAATTCTCAAACAGTGCCACAGACCACTGATATGACATTAAAGTTGATAGTTTCATTCTTCCAAGAAAGCAGTGGTCATATTTTGCTATCCGAACCCCTGTTGTCATTGCAGTTTAGTTAGGTGTGTTTTTGTTTCTTCACCCCCCTGCCCCCCGCCCCTTGGGTTAAGATTTTCTTTTCTTTTTTTTTTTTTTTCTTTTTTTGTCGGGTCAGTCTGCCAAATATTTTCTGCAATCATCTCTGCGTCTGTTTCTTGTCTTGAGCCTTCTGGGAATGTGTCTTGGGGGTCTACCAAGAAGTGGTAATACTAAAACAAAAATTACAGCTAGGCAAAAAACATCCCGTAATAGGTTCTTGGTCTCTGGAAGAAAGGGCAGCAAAAAAAGATGAGACCCAAAAAAAATAGAAAAACAAGAACACTAATTGGAGCCCTGCATGCAGAAAACGACTATTATCGTGTATACACAGGCAGCAGGCATAAGATGAACCCTTTTTACCAAAACCCACACACACATCTAATGAACTTAACCAGCTCTTACAACTATATTGCTTATGCAAATGCATGCGTACAGCCCACACAGAGGTCACATGATTAAAAAAAAGTCACGGAATGATTTAAAATCCTACGAAATATTTGAAGCAGGAGGAATTTAAGAGAGAACTGATTGGGTTTTGAAAGTGAGACATTGCAGGATGAAGAGAAGGAAAACGAGATAGAGACATCGAAAGTGTGACTCAGCAGTCTGCCAGAAAGGAGGAGTTGAGAAAGAGAGGAAGGCCTCCCAGGATTTAGTCATCTCGGAGTTCTGACAAAAGAATTTCTGGCCTCAGTTTACTCTGTGTGCATGTCCACGCATTTGTGTGTGTGGGTGTCATTTTGAGGCCATCCAGTTTTGAGGAATTTGTTCAAAACCAAAGCAAAGCATTGGCTTGTCTCGCTGTGAAGATGGTTTGGCTCAAAGCAAAATAAATAATTTTACATCAACTTTACTAGAGTAGGTCTGCGAGCACACTGAGAATTTGGAGCAGGTCATTATAATTTTTATACTGTATTCCATTTCCAGGGCAGCAGTGGACTGCACGTCTGACTCACATTTTTTAGGTTTGAAACGTGAGTGTGAATGGCTGTTTTTCTATACCGTATGTGCCTTGATATTGGCTGGCGACCAGGCTAGGGTGCTTCACCCAAAGTACTTTGGGCTCGGCTCCAGCTCACCCGAAACTTTAATGAGGATAATCACGAGAGAAAACGGATAGGAAAAGCCAAAAATATCTCAGCCATCTCTGGGCAGTAGGCGGGGGACACCCTGAACCGGTTGCCAGCCAATCGCAGGGCACACAGAGACAAACAACCATCCACACTCACACTCACACCTAGGGACAATTTTGAGTGTTCAATCAGCCTGCCATGCATGTTTTTGGAATGTGGGAGGAAATCGGAGTACCCAGAGAAAACCCACACATTTTGTCCATATTTTTAAAAAACAGCATCTTTGTCATACATCTGATTAGGAAGTGTGTGGTCCTTTGTGGTCCCCCAGTAGCACTAATAAAAAATTTGAAAAAATTGTGGCCCCTCCGAACATTTAAATTGTCCCTCCCTGCTATAAACACTATAGATTCTTCACTGTGATTATGCAGTGTAGATTAGAGAGCACTCAACATATGGGCTCACTTAGTATTTTCCAAGACTAATTGAGCAGTCATGGAGCCACATTTTTTCAAGAGATGGTGCGTTACTTTGTCTGCGTTACACTGTGTGCGATAGACAATTGTGTGTGTGTGTTTGTGTGCGCGTGTGCATGACTCACCCAATCGAGGCAGATGGAAGTAGTTAGGGCCTATTTTACTTCTGTAGTTCTATTTTAATACTGTCATTCTGTAATGTCAGATAGCTCAGTGTGTAGACTCTTTCCCCAAGATGTTACATACTATAATTGTCTCGTTGAATAATGTGTTTCCTTGCTTTTGGTCACCGTTGAGTGCCAGGTGACTTCTATAGGAGCACAGAGATGATATTTACGAGCATTAATTAAGCTGCTGCTGCTGCTGGCCAGACGAATCATGTCAACGCTGCTATAAATGGATGTTTTTCTTTCCAATGTCCATAATAACAAACCAAACCATCCATCCATTTTCTCGGTGGCTTGTCAACATTAGGTTGGTGGACCCACTGACTTTGGGAAAGAGACGGGATACACCCTGGAATGGTCGCCAGTCACATTCACACCTATGAACAATTGACAGTCTTCAATTAACCTATCATGCACGTGTCTGTAATGTGAGTGGAAGTGAGAGTCAGTGAGACTGGGTAGACTGGATGCTTTGTCCGTGACCCCAGTCCCAGGATCATTGGGACACATACACCTTTCCACCACAATGTGCGTTGACAGCTCAAGGAGGGCTTATTAAAATACATCATAAAAACATATTTCTCTGCAGGGATTGGACAGCTTTATACAGACACGCTGCTTGTGCACGTCATACTTTCCTGGAAGCAGATTTATGGAGTTAAAAAAAACAAAAAAAAGTATAATTTCACTTCCTGATTTATAGCCATGTCAGAAAGCGGTCTGCACATCCACGACACCATCTATTGGCTACTTTGGGAATGATGAGCCGTGCAGTAGTTTACAGTACACATTTTGGTCTCGAGATGGCCATGTAGTCATAGCTCAGAGGCAAACTTTGCCACAGAGTTAAGATACAGAAACCTGACTTTACGCTTGTTTGGGTGATGGTGGCGAGGGAGTGGGTTTTGTGTGTAGGGGGAAACCTAATCAATCAAAATGCTCGAAATACCGTGCAGTGTGATACACGTCAGTCCTACACCACTACAAACTAGTACCACAACAATAAATCTCTGAGTGTGGTAATCAAAACAAATAATTTTGTATGACTTATTTTTTACATAAAACTTTTGGCTGCATGTCATTAGATTGTGCAAGTGTGCATATGCTGTCGCTAGTTAAAGGATTTACATCTCGTTTGTCAAGTTATGTGGGGGGAAAAAATCATTGTGGATCTCAATAATATGGAATTTTTTTCTTGAATGACAAACATGTCTCCTGTATTTGCTCTGGCGCTCCACTATGATTTGAATATACATATGTCTTTCGCCAGACTAAAAATACCGCAAGCACCCACTCACACAAAGGACTTCAAAGCACACACGCATTGCAGCACTGCCTCAAGGGAGACGTCGCACATGGAAACACCTACCTGGGCAATGTGGAACCAATTTGTCCAGCGTGGGACTTAACCAGGGGCGGGATGGCATTTGGGAAATTTCATAGGCCCTAATTCCGACATAATTTCCAATACACAGCGATCTTTTAACACAACATTATTGCATATTACTGTTTAACAGATAGGTACAGGCTGATTTATAAGGCAGCCTTGCATGCCCAAGCGCACGAGCATGCACACGCCAAGGGCCTGACGAGCACACAGCTGGCCGAGTGCGCTCGGCCTGAGTACAGTGTTCAGAAACAACAAAACAGTAAGTCTGCAGGGTGCAAGTTGTGTTCATGCTTTGATGGACAGTTGCTTGTTGTTGTGAGACCAACGAAGCAGCAGAGTAACAAGCCCTGAGCCATCACCCCGCCCGCCTTTTGTGTTTATCCTTTTTTTCTGAGATCTGATAGCTGACATTTATGTCTTCAGCAATTTGCAAATTTAGCAAGGAGGCAAGGCAAGAATGTTGTTGAAAAAAAAACAAAGGGAGGTGAAAATAAAATGATGAGGACAAAGAAAAAAATGTGGGATGATCAAAACAAAAAAGCCAAATTTGTTACTTTTACAGGTGATGTGCAGCTGTGGTTTCATTTCCACGGACAGTAAACATTGTCCTTTGGAAGATGTATTTATTAAAAAACAAAGCATGCATTGCAAACAAAAAAAAAAATACTCATCATTTTTTAACCATGCATCGTTATAAATATTATTTAACCTTGGCATCATACAAAGGCACTCATAGATGTCCTCCTTGTTTTGTAGTGCTTGACCATTCAACTTCACAATTAAAAACCTTTCCCCTTTTTGTTTACACATACATCTGAGTTCGTACACTTTCAATATCTATCCATCCATTTTCAATAGCGCTTGTCCTCATTTGGGTTGAGGGTTGATTTGGGGCAAAGAAGTAAGGAACAAACTGGACTAGTCGGCAGTAGTATACAGTAGACAAACAACCATTAACCCTGACACCAATGAGCAATTTTGAATCTTGAATGAACCTAAGATGCATGTTGGAATGTGGGAGGAAGTACATGGAGAAAATCCGCAAAGCATAATGGGAATAAGCAAATTCCACACAGGAAAGCCTGAACCGGAATTTGAACTTATTCGCTCGCGATTATACATCATACCACCATTATGGCACCTAACAATGTGACATCCCTAAAGTAGGTGAAGCTACATTTGAAATGCTGCTCAGCAAGGTGAATTCCAACTTGTGTGTGTCTTTTCTTTGATATGTGCATGTGAGTGTGAACAAACTTTTCTGATTGCATAATGACTTGTTGGACCATAACACCTCTGCTGACGTCAGGAAAATCCAACTTGTGATATTGCCGTGCTACTGCGAGACTGAAGCAAGCAAACACGCAGCACTAATGCTACAAAGTCCACTAGTACAAAAAATATATAACATCCTGTTCTTTTTGTTGTGTTTCCAGGAAATGTCAAAGTAAAAAAAACAGCATATAGTCCAATACACGTATGGCATCACCGTATACAGTATCGGTATCTTCACACTTAGGTAATTGTAAGCACTGTAATGCCCAATAAACGTCTCTTCCCTCCAAGTACTCCTGAGAATACAGTACAGTAATTAGCAAATGCTTTAAGACTAAATAGAAGTTTCAGGCTTGTGGAGCTCACCTGCTTCTGACGCTGCCATCTCTGTCAAGCCATTTGAAGGTGTAGTGGGATCTGTCACAAAGGAGATAACACTGATACAATGTACTGACTCCATTATTAGAAACGGGTTTAACTCTTCACAGGAAACGCATTTCTTACCTTGACTCTCCTCAGAATTTGACCCAAATTCATTGGAATATTTAATCTCTGACTCCGCAAGAAAACGCCTGATTCGGTCCGAGGGTATGGCAAAGGAGATGCCCGCTGTCACTTTTAAAGTGTTGATGCCTATCACCTCGCCATCCTGAAACAAATTGAAACATGCACTTCATAACGCCCCGTGAGAGAATCGGCATTTCCATCATGATTTGCTGCAGACACATTGATCACTTGTGACTGTATTTAATGTGGTATTTTGTACAGAAAGTTCCAAGTTACACCCACTCGTCCACACTTGAGGAAAATTCAAGGCCATTTCACTTCATTTGACTTGATATTAACATCAGTAATTATGGCCTCATTCTCCCCACCCCCCCAATTTCTATTGCACTTGTCCTCATCAGGATCACAAATTAGCTGAAGCCTATCACAGCTTACGTTGGGCAAGAGGCAGGGTACATGCTGAACTGGTTGCCAGCCAATCACAAGTTACAAAAGACAAACAATTGCCAGTGGTGCTGTGATCGATCGGCCAATAATCATGATCGGACCAACCCAGTACCTGAATCATGATAGTTTCTGCATTTTCTGCACTATCAATTTGAAATAATGTCCTGTTTTTGTATAATAAAGGGAAGGAAATGTGGATGGATTTTTTTTTTCAAACTACAACTAAACTACAATTGTATACTGTAAAATCTTAATTGTAGATAATTTTCTTTGTTTTTGTACTTTTTTCACAAAAAGGTAAATACTGAATCTTCTTCTTCTTCTCCTTTCGGCACGTCCCTATTCAGGGGTCGCCACAGCGAGTCAGTAATTTCCATCCGCCCCTCTAAACCGTCCTACCAACTCGCATGGTCGTCTTGGCAAAAGTTTTACGCCGGATGCCATTCCTGACGCAACCCTCCCCATTTCTCCGGGCTTGGGACCGGCACTGGGGAACAGTGCACCCCCAGGGGAGGGCACTGCCCCCCAGCGGCTGGGTTAAAAAGGTAAATACTGAATAACAAGATTAATTTGCAGCGGCACAATGCCCAAATGGTGAGTACATCTGCCTGACGGTTCTGTGGTTGTGGGTTGAATTCCATGCGCCGGTGTGGAGTTGTGCATGTTCCCCCAATACCTGTGTGTTTTCTCTGGGTATTACAGTTTCCTACCACATTTCATGAACATACTTGGCAGGTTAACTGAAGATTCTAAATTGCCTGTAGTTTTGAATGAGTAATAATCTAAGTAAGTAAGTATCTACAGTACAGATGAGGTTTTTGAAATGGCCCGTATAATACTCACCAAGTTAACAAGGGGTCCTCCAGAATTTCCATACTTGTCACATAAGTCGATAAAAGGGAGAAACAATGCCAATTTTTATTTCGGCATTTGCGCAAACAATCAGAATGTTATGAATGAGCGTGTGCGGGCAGACACTAACATTAATGATGGCGTCTGTCTGGATGTAGTCGATGTCAGAGTCGTGGATGCCCAGTTCCTTGCCATCTCTCTGTGCTGTGCTGACGATGCCAGTGGTGACTGTGTTCTGCAGGGCAAAGGGGCTGCCTATGGCCACCACAAACTCACCTGGTCTGAGATCAGCTGACCGACCCAGAGGCAGCGCAGGGAGCTTCTTCTGCTCACACATCAAGACACACTTTGAGCAAACGTTGAAAGGCAAAGAGCAAAAATGACACAGAATAAATGTCAGAGAATTGGTGGGAAGGAAGCTTCCAAAGATGAAGTATGTCAGGTATGGGTGTGATAATACACACGTCAGCGTCACAGTCCTGCTGTTTATGGACATAGTGCTGTTAGCCTTCTGAAGGTCTTGCAAACCACTTTCAGAACCTGGCAGTGTGAAGTGTGATACACCAGCCCAATGGTCTCCAACAACTGGGCCATGGAACGCTACTGGTGTGGGCTATTTAATACAGGACCATATAGAGAGACTGAACTGAAGCTATTTATCAGAGTTCAAAGAAGGTTTTATTTTGAAAATCAGGTAAATCCACCAGTGTAAAGCATGTCGGCCGGATCAAATTTGGACACTTGCTAAAATCAGTGTGGACAGTCAGCCATGAAAACACAGATTTGAGGAGGAATCTGATGTCAATCAGATCCACGTGCCTGCAGTCTGAACACGGCTTAATTACAACAACTACGGTAAATTTAGCATGAGGATAAGTTGTATTTTTAAGCATTTGTTCTTAATTGTTTTCGTGCCATTTCATCAAAAATATTATTCTATTGAAAGTGGTCTGCGACATAAAAAAGGATGGGAGCAGTTGCTATAGACGGGTTGGTACACTACAGTGTACTGCAAGTTCAAACAATACTCACTTGCATTAATAGTGCTTTGTTCCTTTTTCTTTTTTTCTTTTTCTTTTTTTTACCTGAGGGTTGACCTTGATGGTGGCAATGTCAGCCTTCCTGTCTACGTCTCTGACCACAGCCTCATACACGCTGCCATCATGGAGCTGAACATGCAACTGGAGTTGACCCATCACCACGGCACTGGTAGTTATCACATGAGCATTGGTTATTATCAAGCCAGAGTGGGTCACAATGAAACCCGAGCCACTGGAAAGATGCATGTGGTGGCCAAAGAGAGGATGTCTGAGGAAAGAATAGAGAGAGGAAAAATAATGCGGTACAATGTATACAATCTGTACACAGTGGACCCCTACATACTTGCAGTTTGGCACGTGTGGATTCTCACATGTAGTTTAAAAAATATATTTTCAAAAAAACTTCGCCATTTAGACAAAATCCATCAATTGACAATTGACTTAAAAATCATTGTAAGACAAAAGGTATGGTGTTAGAATGAAGAAATACTTAAAAAACAATTAACAATAGTTTGTATTGTTTAGTAAAAATTAAGGGTCTGTAAAACAGTGCCTCATAGACTCTCAATGTGTAATCATTAATGTTTGGCATTACCCTCAATGAACTGCAAACTTGAGGAACAGACAAGCACATACAGTAACAATAGCTAGTGCTTCAAAGCAAATGTTTTCACAACACTTAGCGCAATTGAGTGGAGATGTAAGCTATTATTGATCAGGTGCGCCTTTTCCTGTTTGGAGTTTGCCTGTTCTCCCTGTGCCTTTGTGGGTTTTCTATAAGTACTCCAGTTTCCTCCCATGTGTCGAAAACATGCATGGTAGGTTAACTGAAAACTCTAAATTGTCCGTAGGTGTGAATGTGACGGTGAATGTTTGTCTATTTATGGCCTGCAATGGGCTGGCAACCAGTTTGCCGTTTGCACCACTTAATGTCCAAAATCATCTGAGATTAGCCTCCAGCATACCCATGACTCTGGTGAGATTAACCTGTACAGAGCATGGATGTATATTTGTTAAGGAGGCAGTAATTGTGAAGTAGTTCAATCGCTTGATTTCCTGAGAGGAAATCCCAGTGAAGTTCATTGAGTGGTTCAGTTCCCACTTAGTGACTAAATTGCAATCTCTCGCTGTATGTGCCCTGCTCGTGTAATGTATGGAAGATGCATGACTGATAGAAGTGATGTCTGCTACATACTCACAACATACTGCATAAATGCACATACCTTAGGAGCAATTCAATATGGACAACGGCTGGTGCTATTTGCTCCACAACATCAGCGATGAAGTTGAATTTGTAGCGGGGGCTGCTGGTACCTATATTGACATATATTTCAGTCTAAATGTCAGTATTTACATGCATAAACACACAGTCCAATACATACATACACACTATTTATTCCCCAAATTACATTATGATAGGATATGAATGATGAGTTTCATTACTGTTACTGATTAATTTCCAACTCGTACACAATAAATGAATTTAGGACCAGACTACATCTTCTGAATGAATATGCGGGCTGAAGTTGCCCCGAGTTATTGCAGCATTTCAAACTGCTGATTTAACAAGAACTCTGAATTGGGCATCACATCCCGCAATGCGAACGTAGGCCTCTACGTGGGTTTTCGCTCTTCGCTGGGCGGCCCGGTCCCTATCGCCCGCAGTAGCAGAGGGACTGGGTGCAGTGGCTGTTCACTGTTCATGTAATCACGAGTGAGTTTAACATCGCTGAGAAATCGGTGGTTAATTAAAACACAGCTGAAATTGGATGCCAATGTGGACAATACAAAACAAACAATGCTCATAACATTTGCTTGTCTTGCTTTAAAAAAATAATAATAATAATAATTAATACTTCAGGCTTGTCCTCAGTTTACTCAAGACTATGCATATGAGCTGTGGTACTGAAGCTCGCCACAGCCATGACATTTTGCTATTTTGTACAAAGAGACCATTGATGCCTCTCACAATCATGCCAGTGCTGACTCAAGACATCCAGTTGTAATACAGTACACAATTTTGAGCGTACTCCAGACAATCAAGAGTCCTCTAAGGTGAAGGCGAAATGACTGTCGGCAACTATTTGTAACTATCAACCTACTCATTTTAAAAACACGGCTATTATTTGTTGATTATATTGATAAGTAAAACATTGGGTTAGTGGTATAAATGTTCTAGCTACTAGAGTACTTATGCCGAACAAATTCATTGTACCGTAGCCTTGACAACTGTTTGGAGTAATCTGTGGGGGAAAAAAATATATCTAATAGTTGCGTTTATTCTAGTCTTCTTTGGGGGTTATTAATTCCTCAATAAACTCAAGCATAAAACTACCTAATTCACAAACCACAGTAAAAACAAACCAAACAAAAAAAACTTCACGATGGACAAAGACTTTAGCGACAGATTGCAGCGGCGTTGGGGGGGGGCAAGGTTGGCTTAAGGGTGCAGTGAGGGTCCTTCAGAAGATTTACCTATGAGGGTCCTGAATTTGGTACTACTGTACTGTGTACACTTCTGGATGTGGTTCTATATGCGCCCTTTCTGTTTGTAGGAATATGTAGTCGGAAAAAAACCGTTTCCAGCAACACAACGTCATTAAGTCAACTTGTGTACTCGTACGTGGACAATTCAGCGTAAGGAATATCGAATAAATACTCGAACGGCTTGCTAGTACCTGCACTTGAAAGAGCACAATTTCCTTTGTGCACTTGGTGGACTGCGGGTTTCCCTTTCCTCTTGCGGTTGGCTGTTCTCATCTTGTAAACATTTCCATACGTTTTCCCGTCGCTCCCACACACCATATATCCCACCTTACAGCGGCAGATCCCCTTGGAGCCCTGTCGCACGCACACCATGCCGTCCTTACAAGGATTGCGGCTGCAGGGGTCGTCCTCGCCCTCTCCAGGTGCGCATACCTTGCAGCAGTTGCATCGGTCAAGGACGTATCCAGCTGTAGAAATGGGGCTTGGACAGGAGTTCGGGTCGCACCGGGTGAGGCAGCTGGGACGGTATACGGCTCCGGTGAGGTTAAAAGCACAGAGAAAGGCTGCTGTGAATAAAAGTTGCTGGGTAATCATGCTGAAGTTGCGGGAAGACGGTGACGTTAATTTCAGTGAAATACAAACTCTTGTCAAGTTGTCAAGCCCTGAAAAAAAGGTCTGCAGACTCAACATCACTTATAGATAGAAACAAGAACCTGGAATCATGGGTGTAGCTGATAGGTGGGCAATGGGGTCGGTTTGAGTGGTGGGGTGGTATCCTGCATGCCTAGTCTCGTCGTTGCAGTCAGAATCCAACTGGCCACCACATACTCACGGTAAGGAATGGTCAGCGATTACAATGTTACAAGCTGTAACATTGTATGTGATCGTTGAAATATTAGTTTAGTATATGAAAGATTACATCGCTTAAGTGTTACCTCTGCACAAGTACGTGTTGAAATTAAAGGTCATAAGTGACTGGATTAATTATCATTTGCGCGTTGTATGTACTCTGGCCTCCTCCACAATTGCAAAAATATGTTTTTTGTGTTAATTGTAATTCTAAATTGTGCGTAGATGTGAATATAAGCATAAATGAATGTTTGTTTGTAGGTGCCTGCGACTGGCTGACGATCAGTCGAGGCTCACCTCACCTCTCACCTTCAGACACTAATTCTATAAGCAGTATAGAATGGATAGATCTTTAAAGATATAAATATACTATTATATTACACATCATGAATCAAGCAAACAATGGAAAACTGTTAAAACAGAATTTGCAAGTCTGAAAAAATTTGACAAGGGCTTTCATGCTGATTTATAAGCGTCAGTAATTTTATATTCACTTAAAAGTATGGGCAAAACCCTGAATTAAAAAATAAAAATGCATGATATACTGAGCTCAGAAAGGCACATTAAGAGTGAAAAGGCACAAGTATATTTCGGTCATCAAAGGTATAGCCACAAGATGGCGACTGCTGCTTACTGAGGCCACAATATAAGACGACCCGTTTCCTATACAGTACCATTTTTAATATGGTGAGTGCCACACTGTACGGGCACATTACAGTCATACTGCTAAAAAGGAACAAAAGCTTCATCATCAGAGATGGTTTAGTATTTAATTTCTCACCTAAAAAATGTAAATGTAATTCCCCATGTCGCACAGTAAAGGAGTTTTCATGTTTTTCTTCTTGACCAGGATGAGACAACGATCAGAAAAGCTACAAAACCCCACCAAACGCAGATGAAATGCTCCCAGATCTTATTAATTTTGTTAAATATACAACTCTGCTCATACAATCATGTTGGAATAAAAATGTCAAGAAGCATACATACACAGCTTTGACTTTCTTTAAACAATAAGTCGCAGAGGGGTGACAGTGGTGCGGCTCTCCATGCTGTGAGGTAAATAAATACATGTCAAAGAACAAATACATTCAGTGTTGTGAGATTGTTTTTGACAGCATTCACTCCCTGTGAAATGTATTAGAACAAGAGTACAAAGAGTAAACATTACATTCAAGCAATATGGTTATTCCAAGTCGTCTTCCTCTTCCGCCCAGGCTTAAATTCAAGTTTCAATAAGAGTATTTTTTTTTCTTGAGGCTTTTCAAGAGTCCTTTTGAAGACAAGGGTTTGGCAGTAGTACTGTAATGGTTGGTGACACTGGCTTTGTGTATGTTCAATAAATTTGGGAAAGGAACGTTGGGTTAATCAATTTTGGTGACACTATCATATACTGTACCGGTAATTCTCAAATCTCAGTAAGTCTCCATACAAGGCAAAGAGACGATTTTTTGATGTTTTTTTTTCTAGAAATGCCCATTATTTTACTTAGAATGTCAAACATCTGCGGACCACAGAGGTGTTGTACACTGTTCTTTTTAGTCCTTTGACCCACTTGTAAAATCTGTGAATAGGATAATTGTGATTGACGCAAAAAACAAAGCCCATTCACGCTGATTATCCAATCAAGTAACCCTGACAACCCCATATAGGCCCAGTCTCTCTCGGAAACAATGGAATGTCATCCTCTCAAGCGGTCATATGCTGATCACACATTTCCATCACAACCAGCGTTATGAAAAAACATTCTTCATCCTACTTCTTCAAAACATTCCCTGATGGAACCTAAAACACCAGTGGCTGATGTTCCCTCTCTACCAAGAGGAGAAAAATGGTCGCTTGCAGTGGAAGGTCTGAGTGAAGGCGTTGCCCAAGGTTACCACTCGGCCCTGGCCACCTGACCGGCTCCGCTCCACTACTACGCGAGGCATCTGCACCAGCTGTAGAGGGCTCTTGCCATCCTTAAGAGCCTGGGTGAGATTCAATACCTGGTACACACAGCATTCAAATAGATTACATTCACAAACAATTTCAATTGTCAAAAGGCAACACTTAATGGTAACAGAATTTCAGTTATTGCCAAGTTGGCTGCATTACATTTTTAATAAATTAACCCCCCCACTGTTATTGTAATTAACAACCATACTGCTAGAAGGTGGGGTGTGTGGGACACAACAAAATTACATTTGACAGCTAGCAGAAAACATGCCTTAACTGATGCTCATTAAAGTGCTGCATACTAGAATGCATTCAGAAATACAAAAGCGATTTTTAAACCATGTAACGAACTCAATGCCCATGGCCAGACCCGGATAGCTACATTATTTTTTGTGGCTGTTTCCGGCCTAGGGGAACGCAAAATAAAGCAAAAATGGCAGGGCTTAACAGTGGCCCACAGAGCACCCGGAGAAAACCCATGCAGGCATAGGGAGAACATGCAAACTCCACACAGGAAGGCCGGAGCTGGAATCGAACCCGGTGCCTCTGCACTGTGAGGTTGCCGCGCTAGCCACTGGACACCAGGCCGAAATCCAGAATTGAGACGGCAAAATTCCAAGGATTTTGACAATTTCAGGAGAAACAATCTTTGTACACCGTACATAGAGCATTCAGTCTCTATGTATAGAAACATTGGATTTATGTGGTCAGGAAACGTGTGTGTGGATGGCCTAAAATGGTATTGGCAATGCCTCTGGGCAAAAAAAATTCTATGGACCATTTTTGTAGTTTAATTGGTTGATTTTTTTTTCTCCAGCCCGAGATGAGACATTCCCAAAAATAAAGCACAGCAGATAAACACCGGATAGAGAGGGGAGGAAACGAGAGCCTAAAGGCTGAAGAGAGACAACAGGAAACTCACCTGGCCTCTCATGACGGACATCTGTTTCTCAAACATGGTCTTGTCAAAACCTTTGTCGCTCTGACAAGAAGAGATTGACTAATGTTAGCTGATTCCCTACTAGTGTTAACAGATTGTAGCATCTCTCTGCTGGTCTATATCTGGTAACATTGACAATAAAAATTGAATTTGTAAAAGATAAACTATTGCTCTGTACCATAAACATCTCATAGAGATCCTCACTGAGGTCCTGCACAAAGTTCATGTCCGAGAGGCGGGACAGCACCAGCTCTCTGGTCTGCTGGGAGAAAGCCACTTTGGCCTGGGGGAGCCACGCCCAGTGAAAGGGGTCTGAAAAGAGAAAAGCATAAACTCACAATATTTGGTCTCAATAAATAGTTTTATTCAAGTGTTTAAGTTTTAAGATTGAGATAAAACACCTAAAAGACCACCAAACAAAAATAGCATCATGCACACTGTGTCTATTAATTTAAAATAAAAAAAAGACCATAATGACCCAGTGCCAACTAATAGGGGGTTAATGATAATCATGATTGTAACTTTGCATAATGACTTCCTCAGGAAAGATCACTGATGCAAAACATCATCAAGAAGGGATCCATAAAAAAGGTCCAACTCACAGGCTCTCCATTCATCAGGGTGTTTGAAGGGAAAGGCCAGGCCATTGTCAATGGCTGCGATCTTGATGCAAGGCTGGGAACTGTTCTCCTGCCATTCTGAATCCTGGAGTGAGAAGAGACTCAATTATTAATGACTGACGCCACCATCAGTTATTGGTTGCTGTCCAAAGGCCTGATTAACTGGCCAGACAGATGAACAGCCTAGTGCTTGTTAATCGATATGTGGATAATAATGACTGATGGTAAGTAGTCACATCATTCTGGCACCCACTGGAATCTGGTGCAGTGCAGTCAACATGTATAGATTTCATTATTTCATGAAACAGGAAAAGTTGGAAGTGATAAAGCCATTGATTTGTGTGAATTATTGTCGTAATCTGATTTATGACTTGATGACTTATGTTGACGTCACTCTTGTTTGGTACCTTTGTGAAGTCACAGTGAATGCTTAAGACGTCTAGTCAAAATGTTTTGTAAATTAAAAACTCTAATGGAAGTAGATAATCTGTATTTCTTATGAATCCGTGGTTCATTTGCCATTATTTTAGTGTACATGTAACCTTCAAAACCAAAACAATTATTTAATAAATCTACGATTACTTACTGCAATACAGATTAATGTGTTACATGAACAGAGGACCTTGAAAAAATAATTGGATATTAAATTGTAATTGCAACACTGAGGTAAAAAAAATCTCAAGAACTTTATTTTTCTAAATACAGTAGTTCAGGCCTATCAAAAGAGCTTTTTTGTCATCAGCAGCAAATGGCATTAAAATACTTCTGAATAACCAGCAGAGGGAGGAACTACATCAGACCCAACTTGTTTACTGCCAATAGAACAAAATGTAATCAATAAATAGATAAAAGTAAAAATGCACATTTTGTAGAGGGTTCCAGAGACATTTAATTCAAATGCCATTAAAGTGCCAGCATGCACAAGATGAAAGGGACATTAGCTCGACGATTAGACTCACCTTTGGTCCGTCGCACTCGCCTGGTTTCTCATACTTGATCAACCAGTTGTCGTTTCCTCGATCTGACAAGGAATTGATTTCATTAAGGCATGTTTATGTGAAGATAGAATAAAGCAGCGATTCTCAACTTGTGGGTTGGGACCCAAAAGTGGGTTGCAGACAATTAATGGGAAAAAATTACACAAATTTGTATTGTGAGATTTTTCAGTACAGTAGATTAGGGATATAACAATATCCAAATGTCACAAAATGATATCATCACGATATGAACCTCACGATACGATAATTATCACGATATTCTGGGGAGTTTAAAAATATAGCTCCCAATACTGTATAAAAACCCACTATATTGTTTACAAAAAAAAGTACAGTAATTATATTTAAAAACCAAAACGCACAATATTATGTTTTTGTACATAATAACAGCAATGACAAAGATGTAGGCTGGAACAGTCATTGTAACGTCATGTGTTCTTATTGGTGCAACAGAATAAACATGCTCTATGTAGTTCACAATGCTGTGTTTGGCAGCGGGCGAAAAGTAACGTTTTTTTTGTTTTATGTAACATGACAACGGCGGCACCGTGGCAATGTGCTATCGCCGTTCTTGTTGTATCCCTAGCACAGACGTTTGAAAAGTTCCCACACTGAACCTGTTAGGTAAGCAAGAGCGAGACAGAGAGAATCAGTGAGAGAGGAACATAGAGCAACAGAGAGAGAGGGAGGAACAGAGAGAGCGAAAGAGAGCGAGAGAGAGAGCGAAAGAGAGAGAGAGAGAGAGAGAGAGAGAGAGAGAGAGAGAGAGAGAGAGAGAGAGCAATAAGAAAATAATATGACAATGAACTAAAGCAATGTCATTTTGCATTGTAGTTCAGTGAACACTCTTGCATGGACAAACACCTGTGTTTCGGATTACATAATCCAGCACCACCAGCCGCTCAAACTGTGACTGTAGCTGTTTTCTGATGTTCTCTGGCAGGGGTTCTGCTTCAAAGTGCCTCAGCCAATGGTCGGCCTCACGATAACCTTCCACAAACAGTTGAAATGAGCCCACCTAAACCAAGATATAAAAATACCCAGGATTGCATCATTGTCCCTCAGCATTTGCATTTTAACTGTGTGTAATTATGACATCAAATGGAAGATATGTCAGCCAACTTCCTCATTTTACTTCCTGAGAGCATCGTTTTCACAAGCAAATATAATACAGTCTAAGTGCTCTATACAAAACATTACCTATACAAAAGACTGTAACACTGAAAGGTCTTGTATACTCAGATTTTGGTTAACTACCATTGAAAAATGAGGGGAACTAATGTCTCAGTACGCTTCTCAAAAGCAATATTAAATAAAAAAGGATTAAAAGAGGAGAAAAAAGACAATGAATTTTCAATGATTTTCTGTAAAAACACTATTTATACCTATATATATATATTTTTTTTTTTTAATCTATGCCGATCACATATAGTAGCAGGCAAAAAATTAAAATGGTCTTCTATTAGATTATTGAAGGTGCATAATTGGTTAATAATGTACCTTCAATCATGGATAATTAATAATAATGTATATCCACTTTTTGTGAGTCATTTTGCTAAGTGGTGCCATGAAATATGTTCCAGTGTGAAAAATGTACCTTGACTCAATAAGGGTTGGGCAACACTGCTCTAGCACTTGCTAGGGAGCACAGACATACAATATGAAATTCTGATCACATACTTTTGAAGCTTTACTTCAGATCGCCCCCCCCCCAAAAAAAGGGGGGGTGCACAAAGTTTGGGAAGCACTGATATAAGGAGGAGGTAGTATTACCTTTGGTGGCAGGCCCACTCTGTGGAAGCGTCGTCCGACTTTGGGCACCTTCTCTAAAGCGTACTTCTTCCCTCTGGATTTGGCTCTGTCTATGGCACTGTAATGAAAGGTCTCACTGGCCAAATACACCACCTGACAGAAGAAAACAACCACTCAGTTCACTTGCTAAAACTATAGCTCGTAAAGAAAAAAAAAAACACGATTTATTGTATGCAGATACACATGAGAGAGTCTAACCTTGGTTTTTGGCACCACACCAAGGCCCAGTTTGCTGTCAACTAGCGAAGCAGCAGCCTCTGAGAGGTAACCCTGGTTTGGCAACAAGCAGCCCCGCCCAAAACAACATGGACAGCAGAGCTAAAGAAAGACACACAATGGAGATGCACTTTATCTGCTTATGTACTGTATGACTGAAGAGCTACAGAACGATGAACCATGTACTCTAACATGACTACCTTGTGAAAATATTTGGTCCATTTGGGATTCAGATGACCATAGGGTTCCTCTGACTTTGGTTTGAAAACACCGATGACTTTCTGTTGAAGACAGAATGAGTGATGTTGACTTCCATTGGCAAAATACAAAAAAAAACCCAAACACCACAGATAGATAGAAAGTTGAGAAAAGAACAAAAGATTCAAGTGAAGTTATACCAGCAGCGGTGACTATTGAGTGCCATAGACGCTGCAAATAAGAGTGGGATCCATACAATCTCTCTGTCGTGAACATGCTGCAAGATGGCTCTCTCTTTTTGATACAACAATCTTTTTCTCCATGAATTTTCCAAAAATAATATTTCACAATTTCTCTTTTTGGGAAGGGTGGAGACATGGTCTGCATTTAAAAGAGCACTTAAAAATATATCGATACTGTTTTCGTGTCATTATTGAATGTCACAAATGAATGCCTTCCTTACCCCTTTTGGGTCTTTAACAAAGTAACTCCCACTGGAGCCCTGCGAAATCCTCTCTGGAAAGACACCACCCTCAATGGCTTGTTCAGCCCTTTGGATAATATCCGCAAACTCAGGATCATCTGGGAAGTGGTTGATGTCCCCATTGTTGATGCCTAAAAAGACCAATGGAGAGTGGTATTCACTTTTATATCAGAATTTTATCTTGTTGAATTTTCTATGAAGGTAGAATGATGATGCAAACAACATTCCACCAAGGAACATATATATGGCAATAAATGTATACAATCACAATGATTACACTTTAGAGTGCTGAAATCTCTTAGTCAATGAGGCTAAACAGGACACAAATATTTATATATTTAGATACTTTTTGTCTTCTACTTTCCCACTTTCATAATTTTGTTGCTGTAAATTGGGAATTTCTCCATTGTGAGACAAATAAATGTTTTATTATCTTATTTTAAATCTCATTGCCACACTTAAGCCTAGTTAGCCTCATCATCATATTTGTGTGGCCAAACCCTAGAACATGCTTAGCCAGAGTCGTCACTGCAGAGACATAGCTCAAATAACAAATAGCACTTCAGGGAATATGTTTTTTTTCCCAGGTTGTAGGCTTAGCTTGATGGCTAACTGCACGTCATAATGGTAGAAATGGCCCAAGCTATTATCAATTGCGAAGTGGAAAATGTGCAGTGCCACAGCTGAATTGAGGTCACAGTGTACTGATATGCTCAGGGTGGAGCGACTCATTCTGTTCCTTCATTGCATCAGCCCGGCCCCATTATAGCCCCTCCGCCAAATATTCGCACAACTCAGAGGGTGAGAGTTCTGCACTGTATCTCAGCAATTTAGTACTAAATTGTATGTTGTATGTTTTCAACACTTATTTTCTAACATATTGCATATGTAACATACATTTTCAGGGAAAAAATTGTTTACCAGGAAGTTAGCATATCCGGCGAGTGCAACAACTTGTTTCCAGCTGTCAACCAAAGTAGCATTCCACAGCCAAGGTAATAACACAACCACCACCACCAGGTTGACAAGCATTGTTTAAACTTTTTTTTGACTGTCAGTATAGCCCCTCTTCCTCTCCACTCAAAACAACCCGCTTGTAGTTCCATGGTGAACAGAAGCACACAAGACCTGGTTTGAACCAAGCATAATAGCGCTGAATCAATCAAATAAACATATGGTACAATAGAATACAATTATTTTGGAAACAAACTGCAAGAATAAACAAAAATATGAAAGGTCATGAATGTTTAATTAATGGTAGTGTGGACACCCTTTTATGTAGTGGTGTTTTATCACTTAAATAAAAAAATCTTCATCTAATGGTCTGAACCTAAAATGATCAAATCGTGCACAGGTCTCAAATAAGAATAAATGCATTTTATGTCATAAAGTCAAACTGAGTACATTAAAGTACATTTGACATTCTCTTTGGCTGAGTGAACTGTCTTTAATCACAGTGATGGACATACCGTCCCTGGGACTGACAGAGGATGGAGGACGAGAAGTTTTTTTGTTTTGTTGTGTTTTGTTTTGTTTTTAAGGACAGAAGGTGGTTGTGTTGGCAGCTAAATACTATCTTGGTTGACCCTTAAAAGTGGTAAACAATTCAATCCAGCCAGTTAAGACAGCTGGCTGTGTTGTATGCCTCAGTGCTCGCCCACCAAGATGCTTATCCCCCCCCTCCTTTGAGGCACGGATTTCTAAAAGTAAAGTTTTTATTATTGTTATTAATTTTTTTGATGTTGTCATAGTAGCTATTTTTGTGTTGTGAAATACTAACGTTGAGTTGCTTGGCAGTGAGACATGAAATAATATAAAGAAACAGTGATGTCATTTTGTTTGATTAATGGCCAGTATTGTGTGCAACAGCCAATCACGGCGTTACTGAAAATAAGGTTCGGTACGCAGGCGAAGACGCGATGAATACTCAATGTTAGCTGCAAGATTCCTGCACATATTTCAAAGTGTGGCATTCTGTAATGTGGGAAAACATGTCATGTGTTTTGTATCGAACCGAATCGAATCATTACACTTTCAAATCGAACCGTCCCTGATTCACACCTGACGAATCGAAAACCGTATTGAATCGTCTTTTGTGGAAAGATGCACGCCACTAGTTATTTTAGATCCGATCCAAAAAAATCCACACTTCTGCCTCAGCATTAATGAATACAGTAGCTATTGGACTAGTGCGTCCTAGTCGTGTGCATAAATGTTTTAAGGACAGTGTACTAGCTATAGCGAGGAGATGGACCTGAAACTATACCGTGTAGACATCAATGACAGCGAATAAGCGTTCAAACGGAATGCTACACAACACCGTGAACCAACTAATTGTCTCTAGAGGGATAATGCACAACGTCGCTATACCTAGATCATTGCTGTGAGATCCGGGTAGCAATTACGTGGCTATTATTAAATGGCGGGTAAGTTATAGGGTACGCCAGGATCTCAAACACTCTTCTCTCAGTCGGACACAGCTTCTATAAATACACAAACCAGAGCTATTTTTGTAAATATCCAGCAGCACTTGTTCTGGTCAATTATTACCTGGCGAGGCTAACGTGTCTCTATCCGACGACGAGCTGAGTCTGCTCAGCCTGCTCTTGTCTCGGGCACTTTTAGGTGGGGACGAGCTTCCAGCAACGCACGGCAACAGCAACGCGTCTTCGCCGGAGCCTTCTGCCTCGAGCTCAGTCAAGACGCTCTCGTACGAGTCCGAAATTCGAACGGCAAAGCCGGGGTTAGATTGGAGCCCCGAGCCCGGCGTGCTCTTGTCAAATAACACCCTTGAAGGATGTACGTTGAGGGAATTGGACTCCGGTAGCGAAACCGCGGTTGTCTCGGTGTCCAACGCAGGCTCCGAGGTCCCTGTCGGGTCGCATTCTGACATCATTGTCGAGCACTCAGTTCTTAATTCTTACTTCTTGAATGTACACCAATAGAATACCACACTGTGTTGGAGTTGTCAAGAATCCATTCTCAATTGATGTCCCATTGAGCGAACATCAACGCCAAACACTTGTTCCGTGAGAGCCGATTTCGCTCACACTGTACATGACAGCATACGCCGACTGTCTCACTTCCTGGTTCATTCAGTACGCATGCGTACTCAAATTTGCCTTCGCTTACTGTTCGTAAATCGAGAACGTTTCCGAACAGTTACCTTTCATAACTGTGATCAGTCGAAACGACGACTAGACACGTTTTGTTGTGGTGATAGTTTTGCCATCTAGGTTTGATAAACGTAAACGTAGTAATACCAGAGAAGTGAACGATAATTAATATCGCTCAGAATTAAAAACAATCAGCTAGGGGCCAAATGGATCGGATTATTTTCAGTCAGTCACGGTATGACATCACAAAACAAGAAAATACATGGATAAACTATTTATAATATATAAAATGCAGACACTTATACCGCAGCTGTGATTTTATAGTCGCAATGGATTCATCGAATCCATTTTTGTAACTGAAGTCACCACTAGATGTCAATACTGCTACACACAAAAAGACAAGGCCAAGTGATGAGTCTTGGCAAAACTAGAAACGTGTTCAAATGCTTTTGTTTCCACACACTTCACTTTGTCCTTGGATATGAAATCATGAATATATCAGGCATACAAGTAGCTCTCAAAATTCAACCATATTTTCCATTGCTGTATTTTTCTTTTTCCGTGCTCCTGTTGATTCCATGTAACAGTCAGAGGGCCTCTTCCTGGCTTTGAAATCACCTGTCATGAGGCTTCAATAATGAGCCTACACTCACCACAGCTTCTTGCTAACCCCTGGCTCCTCTCCACATATATCCCCCTGTCCCTTCACCACCACCTCTCTCTCTAATAAAGCACTGTATTTGGAACATGCAAATGAGCAGTCAACCAGCTGGTTTCACAGCAGTAATGTGATTTATCAAGGTAGGAGGTTAGAGGGTGAAGGAGCCGGGTTGGGGAGGGAACGAGCGGGGATGGAGTGCTTGGGGTTGAGCAAAGGGAGGATGAATGAGGTATCTTGGTGGATGAGAGGGAGACAGTCACATTCAAAGGCATTATACACACAAAGCATCATTCAATTGACTCCACTTTTGCTTTGTCCATTACATTTTAGCCTGTGCGTGATGTGTGAGTGTGTGCATCTCCACTTTTGCTTTGTCCATTAGATTTCTCCTTACTTGCTGAGATGTGTTGACTTTTGTATTTGTACAAGCCAGGTAAGTCTAAATTGTGGAACACATGATACTGCAGAGAAGCTCATCATATCACTCTATTTATGTGTCAACTAAAACCATCAGATGACACACCACATGCATTAATTTTGGTGCACTTCAGACTATTTTGGTACAAGATCTACCAGTAGTTATCTTGCCCATCCTTGCCTTTGAAGATTAATGGAGTACCTATTAATCCACAGTTCAACTCATTTCTAGAGGAAGCTGTTGCTTTGTAAATAAGATTAACGTAACCCCACCTGGTTTGTTTTTAATCAAAG
This sequence comes from Hippocampus comes, assembly GCF_001891065.2. Classification (NCBI taxonomy): domain Eukaryota; kingdom Metazoa; phylum Chordata; class Actinopteri; order Syngnathiformes; family Syngnathidae; genus Hippocampus; species Hippocampus comes. The sequence continues at coordinate 1,366,744 of NW_017805882.1, forward strand.
CTTAAAATCAGTTTTGGTGTTAGGAAATGTTAAAATGCATTTATTATTAGTGTCTGAATGACCAAGTCACACACATTCTTTCATTTCTTAAATCAAATACAGGAACACTGATAATATCTAGTCCATCATTCTTATGTGCTCTCCTCTCCTTGTCAGTCAATGATGGTAGATCAGTTCAGTCATCCCAGTTGGTTTGAGACTCCCTGTGGATCACCTGTTACCTGTTGAGAGAAAGCGATATTGTGGGGTGGAGGTCTGGGGAGGAGGTGATTAAATCCAGCAACTGGATATATAACCTTGCGTTTAAGTTTGAATGTGAGTGGTTAGAAACTACCTCTTGGACCAAACATCTTCATGTAGCAGTATGAACAATATGGCTTCTCATCATACTGAAACACAATCAACAAGAGGATTTTTTTTTCTTCATCGTCCACCTATTTGCTTTATGTGTTACAAATTCCCAATTTAGTTACCTCAGCATGTTGTCCAGGTGTGAGCTGTCTTTTACACCTTTGACATTTCAGACATAGTGGATGGTAATCTCTTCCTAAAGACCTCTTCTTCTCACCTGAACCAACAAAGAGGAATGGTTTTGCTGAGAAAGAGGAGGATGTGTTGTCCACTGTAATGAATGTTAAATGAACATAATACTGTAGTTCATGCAGTCAAAATGCAGTGTTTCTTTTAAAATATGTTTCTTGTATTTGTATTTGTGATTCTACTTCGATGATTGCTAAGGCAGAAAGTAGGGTGATTGTCCATCCATCCATCCATTTTCCGATCCGCTTTATCCTCACAAGGGTCGCGGGGGATGTTGTAGCCTATCCCAGCTGTCTTCAGGCGGTAGGCGGGGGACACCCTGAACCGGTTGCCAGACAATTGCAGGGCACACAGAGACAATCAACCAACCACGCTCACACTCACACTTAGGGACAATTTAGAGTGTTCAATCAGCCTGACATGCATGTTTATGGAATGTGGGAGGAAACTGGAGTACCCCGAGAAAACCCACGCAGGAGAACATGCAAACTCCACACAGGAGCCGGATCGAACCCACGACCTCTGCACTGTGAGGTCGATGCGCTAACCACTGGATCACTGGGCCACCCTAGGGTGATTGTGTCAGACAATTTTAACTTAATTGCTTTATGCTTAAGAGACAAACATACTGAACACACTGAAATAATTGGAGTGACATATATCCATACAGTATATACTCTAATATCCCTACAGTAAAGTTTTTTAATGTAAATTTTACAAGGAAAGTTTTTGCATAGTATTTGTTTATTACAAAAAGACACTCCAATTACTTACTACTAGTTTTTTTTTTCCCAACCAAATATTGTTCTGTTTTCTTCATTGTATAATTGACTGGTTAAAAGTAATTTACTCGTGAGAAGTTAGAGAAATAAGAAAACTGACTGTTATGCAAACTTGTTTGACTACACTACACCCACATCCTGTTGTCATTATGGAAATGAGAGAGTGCTTGCTTATAAGAGAAGAATATGAAATATCTTTTTTCTATCGCAAGATAGCAAAGAACAGGGAGATGTGAATGCCACAAATTAGTCTCTGCAAACCTTTTCAGCACATATAAAATGTCTACCGAAGCTATCTTTTAAGACATGTACTTCAAGCTATTATTTGAAAAGAGCAAAACGCATTGTTCTTCATGGGTTGAGCCAACAAGATCAATCAAGCAGAATAGAATGTAGCCCATTTGTATTAATAGGCCTATACTGTACTTTGAAGTTTAACCTTTCCCTGTAAAAACATCCATTATAAGAATGACACTTTTATACTTGTCTTATATGTTAAAATATACAGTATCAAAATTATGCAGCACTGTATGACTTCTTCAAAATGTTTTCCTTCTGTTAAACCACAAAACTAAAAGAGCTGGTGAGAGAGAAAATGTCAGAAAGACACTCATCTGGCATAGAAAGGTAAAAGGTCATATACTCACCAAAATAGACAGGCTTCCCACAGATTGGACAGTAGCTTACCATGACTGTGTAATTATTGAATGGCTAGCGTATGTGACTGTTGTAATGAGAATGAAAGAATATGCTCTATCAAAGGGCGATATGTGTGTGTGTGTTTTCACACCGTTAGCCAGTATACCGTTTGAAGCCGCAGCCAGGATGTGGTTTGTGAAACATCACAGGAAAAGAGAACTGTGAGTTTCATGAAGAAAAGCAAAGAAAAGCAAAGAGCAAGCAGTCAACATTATTAAGGTAAATTTTATATCCAAAGCAGAAGCATTTGGACAAGGGTAATTTTTTGGGGTGGCAGGGGGGCTCCTTTAGTTGCTGCTTGTTTGTGCATGTTCCTGCCTTCAGTCTTGATATTGTGAAAATCTCATTTACGCCTTGGCTGTAGTTTGTCTGATGACCAGTCCAATGTGCCCCACCTCTCACCCTAGGTCAGCTGGTTTCGGCTCAAGCACATCAACAACCTTGAACCTGATAAATGGATGAATGGAGAGATAAATCAAAAGTCCATACTTTCTTATTCAAACAGTCAGCACAAAATGGCTATAAGTCCAGTGGTATAGGCTATACAGCACGCCCTATTTTGTAGAACCCCTTAAATTGAAACATAAAGTCTACAGTTGACTCACATCTTGATAAAAAAGACTCCCAGGAACTTAAACACAGCCGTCTTTTTTTTACTCCTGCACACATTTTCTTCAGACTAAAAAGAAGGAGGCAAGGCACTGAATTTAGAAGGGAAATCAGATACTTGTGCCTTTCTTTTCCTCCGGGTCTCTTGTTCTCACTCAATCGACACTCATGCGCATGCACCAAGCGAGCACTCACAACTTCACTCATGCACGGACCATTTTCCTTCAGTGACATCACAAGAGGTCGCAGCCAAAAAGCAGGAGGAGAGGCAGTGTGAGACCAAGTTGGGAGAACGAAAAAGAGTCACACAGAGAGCAGCAGACTCTTGAGTCAGTGTGGAGGCGGTTATTTCCTCAAGATAGCTGTTGGAAGTGGACCTCAGGAAGGACATTTGTGAGGGGGGATGAGTGAGTAATGGATGGACTCCAACTAATTTTACTGAGGTAGACTATTCCTCATTGAGGGAAAAGTACTTTGTGGAGGGCCTTTGTATTTCTTGCTTTTGGTCAACAAATGTAGATCCCAAATATTGATTTACATGGACAAGACTGTCCATTTACAATATGCTGTCCTTTGTCTGACACATCACAGTCTGTTCATCATTTCAACAGCTAATGAATTTCAGAAGATCATTAAATATGAGGTATGTCATCATTTGCATACTGTATTTTCCAAGCGCCCTCTCCCGTGTGTCATGATTTGGAGATGTTGGAATACCAAGTAGCTTCTGTATCTCATCTGACCCCACAAGATACCCACTATCATGTTTCTCCATTAGCATTCGTGTGTGCGGCAATATCTCATCGTCCACGTGTTTTGATATAAATGGAATTATCAGGATTTCAATACAGGAAACAGAGAGTGAATATGCAGTCAAAACAAAACGGGGAACTGGTGTTATTTGATCCAAAGGAACAAATCAGTGAGGATTCCCGCTGGCTGAGAATTTACAAAGAAAGAGATAGCATGGCACACAGAAACGGAAGCAATCTAATTGTGAAAGCACCAAATGAAAGGACACAGGAGGAGGTATGCGAGGGGGCGTTAAAACCACATTTCCCAGTGGATATTTTGGTCAGGCTGCCTTGAAAAAACTGCCAAAACTCTTGACAAACACATTCCTGCTCTGGCACACACGAATGTGAGGTTCACTTCTGCCAAGTCATATGAGGTACACCAGCACACTGGATGGAGGGATGTCGGAATATTCTGTGTGTGAGCAGGATTTGTCGTAACATTGAATGAATGCCGTTAGCCACTAGAAAGGCCTTGTAGAAAAAGGGAGAAAATGGCGCTCCGGTTCATCTCCTCTGTTGACTTGAAACTTGCCAATGCCGAACCCACCAGTGCTGGCTTTGAGAATGGGGGTTGGGCAATTCCTCCTGCCCACACATAAATGCACTTTTAGTGTGCGTACACCATCGAAGTACATTCACCCATACTAAAACCTTGGAAAGCCTCCTCTTTCAGCCGGTCACACCCATTCATCAGCAGGTTTTAGGTTTTCGAACCCTTGTCACTGTTCTGATCTCAGTATATGGCATGGCTTTGCCTCTCTGTTGCTTGCTTTTAACCACTCTTGCATGTGTATGAAAACACACAGAAAACAAGTTAAAAACACATTTAAAATATAATCAGCTAATAAAACAATAAAACACTACACTGTAAATCACTTCTGTTTAGTTTACAGCGCTGTATATCAATTTAATACATTTTTTTCTGTTCATGAATATGTAACAATTTGTCAGATTTAATAAGGCTTTCTGTTTTGAAAAACGGAGCATTTACTATTACAAATACACTGATGCTCGACCATACTAGTTCATTGTATTATACAAGTAGCATCCACAACAAAATGGGGTGTTTTTCACCATATCCCCCTCTGTGACAGTCTAAAGACTATAAGCCTCTAATGTGGCTGTCAGTGGATGGAAAAGTTGGGAAAATAAATCCTTGTTTTTCTGTTTTAATCTGGCAACGCCTATAAATCCCTTGATTCCTCTATAGAGTGAATGGTTATTTTGGAACTGAGACCATGATTGTATATGTGAGTAGATAGGTCAATTTGATTGTATTACAGAATCTGTTTGCCAAATCACAATACTCCAACTGTGTGTATGGATTTTTTGATCTGAAAGAGACTTTAATTTGTGCAGAATTGTTTTATGAAGCGTTGGTCATCTTACATCAGTTACATTAAATACAAAAAACAAGTAAAAATGGCATCAAAATACTGTACATGCAGCAAATGAGTGTAAATCAACATCTCCCCCACTACATCTTTCCCTTCTGTAGTCAATTTGAATAAGAAACCTAATGCAAATGTGTTTGAGTATTGTTTGTAATATGCAGATTACATAAAACTAATACTAACTCATTTTAAACAATCAAATTATATTTGTTAATTAAGTGAAAATCCATTGCTCCATTGATAGACTTAAGATAGCATCCAGTGAACATTTTGGGCTTGAAATTTATCCATATCAGGGTCGAGAAAGGACCGAATAATGTTCTGGATCCCCAAAATGCAGACGTTTATTTTGAAAACGCGAAACCGACAAAGTCGAAACAGTGTTCCGGATGTTACAGAGGCTGTCCAAAAATTGATCGTCTGTAGGGGACATCACAGTCTCCTCTGACCACAGGCCTAGTGGCGCTGCCGTTGGTAGTTTTCAGCTTTGCAAATTCCCTTAGTAGTTGTGGTGCCTGTCAATGGTGTATTTTATATATATTACAAGCCAATTTAAAATATCTAAAATTATCAAAACTCAGAAGACTGTACATCTCCAGAATATTACAGTCACAGTACAAAATTAGTTTTCTGGCCAATATTTTTATTGCTCGTTTATATAATGGTTCTATTTGTTTGAATGTGGTTTCATGTTTGAGAGACCATTTTGTAAAACAATACTCAATACATGAAAACACCATAGCATGCAAAAACTTCCTCACTGCCATAAGTGTCAAAGATGATTGAATATATTTGAAATTGAGAAGGGTGAGTTTGATTGTTACAGAATGTTTTTATGACACGGTGGCTGGCAACCAGTTCAGAGTGTACTCCACCTATTGCCCAAAGACAGTTGAGGTAAGCTCCAGCATGCAGTAATGGATGGATGGATGGACTTTTGAAAGTGAGAGCGGAATCCAGGAACAGTCGAAGGTACTTGAAGTTTTGTGCCAGTTTGAGTTCCTTGCCTCCGGTAAATACTTTGGAATTTGCAGGGGGGGGGGGGTTGTGTAATTGGAAAACATCATGCAGGCAGCAGTCATTTTAAAATTTAAAAGGTGTTGCTTTGTAAACATGATTTTGTGAGGCAATCTTGAACCTGGGCCAATTCAGTTGTAAGGATATTACTGCATCGTCTGCATACATTTGTATGTAGATGTTTTTGCATGCGTTTGGAAAGTAATTAATGTTAAGAGAAAAAAGAACTAGTCCTACAATGGAATCTTGCAGGACACCCATGGTACATCCCTGATCAGGCAATTGACACCGATGACAACAACACACTGTATTCCATTGGTGAAAAAAGGTTTCATCCAGGTAATGTTTTTTCTGAAAAATTATGGTGATTGAATTACTGGGCCTTTTGAGTATGTAGAAAAGGTTTTTGTTCTTTGAATCCAGCTCCCAAAAAATGGGAGTGTGAGTTCATATTTTTGCTCAGTTGTATGTCATTAATGGGCTTCTGACAGAAACCATAATTACAATGCGGTCGGCAACAAAAATTAGTTTGACACCCCTGGCCTTTAAGGATGGGGTTAGTGCTCAACATTAAAACTATATTATTCACAGTGCAGAGGTTGTGGGTTTGAATCAAGGCTTTACAACTATTCATCATACTTAAAATGAATGAATAATGATTTAAATGAGTGTGATTACACCAAATCAAATTTGCAATGCAGTATGCAGAGTTGCTCAAACCAACAAACAGAGGCAGAAGGTGAGTAATATGTTGCTTTATGCCTGTGCATTCTTGCCAGCTATTTGCCCCCTCCCCCCTCCTTTTTTTTGTATGTGATCTGTTTTGGGTTTTTTTTTCCTCTTCCACCTGCTTTAATAGGGAAGCCAAGGTTCCACATCTTACCATGTCCCTCTACTTTATTCTAGCTAAGCCACGGAGAGCCCGGATTCTTCTCTTGTATGATGGCATCTGTTCTATTGCTTGTGTCTGTATGTATGTCTATCAGTATATTTTTTAATGCATTGCTTAATGTACTCCAGTGTCTTAATTTTTTTAATCAATTTGCTCTCTTTCTCTTCAGCAATGAACACACATGCTACACTATGTCTATTTTCCATGCCTGTCACTCATTCAGAGTCAACAGACTGGTTTAGCCGGCAGAGTTCAGCTGACCTCCACAAACACATAGCTTCCAATCTGCCTTCTGCTGTGTGTGGAAATGGTATTTATCTTTTTAGTACACTTCGAGAAGTGTGTTTACATTTAATTACATTATATTCATATGGCTAAATACGTTGTCATAAGGTGGTACTGTATGTTGATGCAGACATCTGAGACACTGTACTGAATATTTTTACATTTCAAAATTCCAAAAAGAATTTTATTCAACATGTTGGGAGACATACGTAAGGTCACTTGTAGTGTGGTGGTGCATATAGCAGACTTTCAGGCAGCTACGATAGGATCGATTCCTGCTGTCTACTGTATAGGTCATCAATAGTGGTTTGAGTGGTAAACCTGCACGATCAAATGAAATGCACTATGAAAAGATCATATTTAAGACCATGTTTATTATTAGCGGTGTTGTCGGTCACTAGTACAGAGTGGAATCACATGCGGGATTTTGGTTACCTGATGAAGCCACATTAGAGGGTCACTTGTGAGAGTGATGCAGTGCAGTTTAATAGTACTGCACACTACAACCATAACAATTGACATATGTTGTTCAATTAACACACAGGCATCAAACTCAAAACCCGGGGGCCAGATCAGGCCTGCCACATCTTTTTATGTGGCCCACGGAAACAAAATACGTGCATGACTTAACATATTTCTTTCTAAAATAACAAAACTACGAACATTGAGATATTGCAAGCATTTTTTGTCACCAATCTGCCTTAAAAAATATTGGAACAAACTATCACTATCAAAACTAGTTATTCATCAATTTCTTGTCTACAGCCGGTGTAATATGAGGCGATCAGATATTTATTTGGGATAATAGTCATAGCGGCCCTCCGAAGGAAACATAACTACAAATGGGCCCTCATATAAATTTGCCACCACTGAATAAAGATCTCTATTTATAAAGGCATATTTGTGTACAGATCTTGTATTGAAGCTCATGACATTTTCCAAGTGCACCTAATGTTGCAGCAGATTACAAATTATGAAACAGTGTTGGCAATTTGTGCCTTTCTGTCTCTCAAATACATGTGAAAAATAGATCAAGAACTCATGTGTGTGCAGAATTCTCCCACTCAAACAAAAGCATGAGCCTTTGTCTCTACACGACTTGTATCTGATAAGCACAATTCATTACAGAATTTAATTAGACCAGAATATCAACATTAACCCCCCCACCACACACACACACACACACACACACACACACACACACACACACACACACACACACACTCTTTGTTCCTCAGCACTTCCTATACAGCTGGGGAGAGTATGCTTTGTGGCTGCCCCTCCCCAAGCTTTTGAACAAGCCAATACGAAAGTACGTCAGCAAAATGCCCCCCCCCATACGCACACACATATCTCTCGTTTTCCCTTACCACCCCATCCATTCCCTACCCCATCCCCCAGAGTCCTCTCTACACCCCATCCCCCTTCCCGACTACCCTAACCCACTTACTCATCCTGCACCCACCCATCCGCGCACCCGCGAGATTTCCTCCACATCCACCACTTTCTCACCCGTGTAAACTCACAATTCCCTTTTCTTCCTACTCATTCCTTTTTCCTGGACACACTTTCTTCCAGCTCCCTCCCCTCCATTATACCCACTCGCCATTTTCCTTACTCCCATCTCTGCAGCATCCCCCTCCTTCCTCCACCTCCCTCTCCATGGCCTTATCTTGTGAATATCGGTAGCACACTGGGTAAGAAATTGATCCTCCCCGCCTGTCTGTGGCCACTGCCACAGCGCATTAGCCTGTGCGTGATGTGTGAGTGTGTGCATGTGTGTGTTATTGCTTGAGGCAGAGAAATAGGAGGGAGGAGGAAGGAGGGAACAGGAGGAGGAGGAAGGCGACAGGGTGGAGGGTTATTTGCATATCATCAAAGTCGGAAAAGGGAGCGTAATGAGGAGAGAATGTCTTTGGATGTGTGTATTAGGAGTGGCGCTGATGAGTGTGAAATTAGGGAGCTAAACCAAGAGAATAATGTTGAGAGTTAAAATGGACTGCTCGGGGTTAAGTGTACGTACACAAAATTACACACACGGAGGCGCACGTAGCCGATGTACTAAACTACAAGCTACAGTACGTAGTTGACATTTGACATAAAATGTTTTGATTGGGAAAATATTTACACTCAGATTCCACATGTATGTCAAACTATTGTATTCAGGTAAAACGTGGCAAAAACTACACGTGATCTATTCTTACGTGTTTCGTTTTAAGTATCTTCGTGTTATTATCCAGAAACAAGAAATTGCACGAAACTTTTGCGAGTATAGCGAACATCCACGGCAAACTTTCAGCACTGGGTGAAACAGCTGCAATCCGCAGGCTTGGTATTTGTAAATAAATAATTTAAATCCCCTTTTAGCCTGCCTCTTTGCCATCCAGTTTCTGATTTCACAGACACTGTTAATCGAACATTGACCTAAGTGCCCAGTCATTTGGTCTCGTACGTTCGTTATTTTGAATGCAATATGTCACCCTATTGTGCACGCTGAAGTAGTATTTCCATGTTCCTTCACAACGGGGGAGAATGTATCAGGAAATGTAATCCAGTATAGGGGATGGATGAAGCGGCAATCTATTACTTTGGTCTGGTACAATCCGACTTGAGCGTTGACTGTCTGTCACATTTCACGCTGACACCAAGCGAACACTCAGAGCTCAGACACACGCCGTAATATCGACAGATTGGAGGCAAGAGTACGAGTCCGCGAGATCACTTTGCAGGTTGGTCATCAGGAAAACGCGCACAGATTGGCGAAAATTATATGATAATGCCAGCCTGTAAATAGCGTTCGTTATTTCTTTGTTGTTTCTGGTTGGTAAGTTTTTGATTTCCATCTTTTATAGCTTTGCCTCTGTTTCGTTAAGTAACATGGCCGGCGATTGTGGCTGGTTCGGCAGACTCAAAAGTTTTTTTTATCCTTATTTTTGCTTTTCGCTTATAACCACGCAGTTTAAGGGTGTTCTAGGCGTGGGTGGCAAGCAACTGAATTTTTTCCTCGGTGTTGGTCGCTGTAGGAGGAGGGGGTTGCGTTATCTTTTCCAAGCTAACGAGCGGCACTACGCAGGCACTCTGAACAAGTTTAATATGTTGCTAAAGTGGTCAAAGTTGTCAGAAAGTCAGTTCGGGGATCAGCCAGGTTGAGAAAAGCAACTGCGTAATAGTATGGAATGTATTTAGAACGCAGTACGTTACGCGCACTGAACGTTAGCCTACCTCCAACAACATCACAGCCTTATAGGAGCTAGCGAGCGGTACTCTATCTCATGTTTATTTGCTTAGAGTTGTTCAGCGTGTATTTTCACGTTTGTGGGGCGCTGGGTGATAGTTTTAGTCGACCTCAACCCACAGTAAACTTTGATTAATGATAGATACTGTACAACCGTGCTAGTGAGCAAATGTGTTTAGTTATTCACACCAACCGTATCCTAACGCCTTTGGTAAAGTAGTAAATGGTCTTTTGACAGTGTGTTATAGCGCTGTGATGTTAACTGTGCGACTTTTTGTTGTTGTTTTTCAAACTGTGCCTCAACTCCGACAAGATTCCTATGTGACTGCAAACCAGTCGAAAAGAGGAAACCGAGGAAATCCCCCAAAAGGAAATGCCAATCGCAGCCACTGGCCAGCCAACAACTCAAGAGCCCAGAGTGTGCCCCCGGCTGCCTTCCACCCCAGAACCGGTCCCTAAAGGGGCTGATTTATTCGAAGAGGCGGGGGCGGCGGAGTCGGCAGAGCGAACAGAGTACGGGGGCGCGGAGGGGGCCAGAGGCTTTGGGGGCTATAGTTACAGCCACAGAGGCAGTCAGAGCTTACAGCCAGCATCCACGAACAGCTCTCCGCCGCAGTCCCCAGCCGCGTCCTCCTCTTTCCTATTCCACCCCTTCCACGGCCACCAAATGGCAATGGAGCCCCCCAGGACTCGATCGCGTTCCCGGTCTGGATATTACCAGCAGTATACTGGTGGGAATGGAATTACTGGCAGCGGAATAATAGGAACTAACCAGCAGAATCCCCAGTTGTTGCAGCAGCAGCAGCACAGTGCCGGTGGTTGCTCACCCTCAGGGGCTCACAGCAGCCAAGCAGAGAACCAGCATCGAACCCTGGGAAGTAATGCCTCCCCAGGCATCCAGAGGCTTCTCCCTGTTCCTGGAGCTCTCCGCATCCGAACCGAAGGTACGTTGTTATTATGTGCTTACGAAGATATAAACGTACATTACCTTATACATAAAATGACATTATTCCGTTCACTTAAGTATGGGTGTACTTACAGTGCAGGGGTGAAAAATTGGGGGTGGATGACATACAGTAGATTGTCATTGATTTTATTCTCACTGTTCCTTTCACGATGGGCAATATTACATTATCGAGTATTAATACTGTCTCAAAAGAAAACCCGAACGGGTCCATTGAATGGTTGCAAAGTAGATGGAAGTGATGAAAGTCCTCATTTGGCGAATCAGCATGCATAAACGGCAAAGGAGGAGGAAGTGATAAGTCTTAATTCTGGGAATCAGTGGGCAGACTTCAGTCATGTGACTCAATGGGGCCAGTCGGGCGCAAGATGACCTTGTTTCAAATTGTGGAAATGGAGGAGTTACCCATAAGTCTGCAAGTAAAGTAATTCGGAGTTGACAAGACTAACGTCAATCAAAAAAAAAAGGCAAAAAATTGTAAGATGTTCTGATAAATGGTCGCCGTAAAACCAATTCGCTAACTCTTCAGTTCAACCACAAACTATATGAAAGATTATAATGACCTCACAAACAAGACTAACACTAAACAAAAGATAAGTAAAGCTGAAACCCTCGCCGAGTTGAACAAACAGACATTGTACCATGATGAAGCAAGTTAAGATTGGTTAGACATAACGCCTCATTAACGTACATTACTTGACGCAAGCTGGTAAAAGTTTGCTGGATGTTCATTATTAGCTTAACGGTCGATTTTTACTCCACATCAGCATGACATGTGCGACTGAATCACATTTTTAATAAGGATCACTTTGGAAACTATCTGTCAAAAGATCATTGCTCCATATTTGTCACTTCAAGTGTATATGCAATTACGGCGAGAACAGCTGTATTTCTCTTATCGTCTCTGTTAAGGACATCCACAAATTACATATTCCAGGGTGACATAAGTCCCACAAATCACCATATATCAAATCAAGGATTTTTTTTTTCATTCCGACTGTTGTAGTAGACTGAAATGGAAATCTTTGCATACAACACATCAACCTTATCTGATATGTTTCATGGAGAAACTAGATGAAATAAACTGTCCGAAATGTTCAACAGAAATCTCTTTAAACAATTTTACTCATTCTGAATGCTGTAGCAGTTGAGAGTTGTAGACCAGTACTTACTGTAGCTCAAAATGTGCTGATATCTGTTATAATGGAGTTATAGCAGACATTTAAGTGAAATAAATAATCATGAAAATCAGTGAAAGCACCCCATCTATCTATCCATCTATGCATCTATCCATCTATCCATCCATGTATCTAGGAAATGTCGTTTGGAGTCAGTGGTACAAAAACTAGGTAACATGCCCTGTTAAAATGGGATTTTATTGAACAATTTTAAACCCACTGTGACACCTTGTGAAAGACTAAACTGTCAGTCCTGGCAATGAAAAGTACCAAAATTTACATTATGTACAATTCAACATTCAGTCCTTTTTAAAAAAAAAAGAACTACAAATCAGACAGCAAGTACTCAACTTATTTATTTTTTATGATTATTATTATTATTATTTTTTATATGACCTAATTCACAAAATATGATGTCCTGTTGCATTCCATCAATTGGTCGTGGATTTTTATGAACAACACCAACCATGCTGTCTTGGATGGTCATACTGTGGATGATACTGCAGTTATTAGATATTTGTACTTTGGTCGATTTTGGACGAGACTGCTATGAAAAACCTATCAAGTGTGCAGTCCTTGGTGTAAGATTTAGAGTAGGCTACATGCTGTACTGTCAGAGATTCACATTCAGGGAAACAGAGGGAAGGTTTCTCGAGATTTTGGATAATGCTTGACTTAGCTAAGTTTATCTTAAACCTATGGGGTGGGAAATATATTTGATGGTTGTATTTAAATTAAAGTTGAGACTAGGGCTGTTTAAATTTTTTACTTTTGGACACCACAATGTAGACAAATGTACATCTCTGAAAAATGAAACCACGTCTTTCGACTTTTCACCTCTGATCGGATCAGCCACTATTATATTATATTTATTATATTTATATTTCATGCACTTTTTCTGATCAGCCATAAATTTGACCAGCTCCGTGAAGTAAAACTTTGCAGCCACTTGTTTCTCACGTAAACATTTACACGCGGTATGCCACCACAAATTAATTTTGGCAGCTAGTTAAAGATTTTGGCACTACCTGTCAGTCTGTAATGTATTAACTTCCTTTTGCTGCACAGAGAAGTTGCTTAGCTCTTTGTGTGATGCAAGTGTGAGTCTGCTCATCGACACCCATAACTCCTCTTTTGATGTGATATTGCAAATACAGTAACTCAGAATACATAATGAATTTTTATAGTGTAATTGTGTTGTGCCCATTTGTTTGTGAATCACACTCCTTGGTTTTGAACAAGTTAACTTTTTGGCCTCTCCTGGACCATGTTTCTGAGAACCACTCCTAAACATTGGCAAAAATGCTTCAGAATACTTCTGTTGATGCTCAGTAAACTGAACACAAGCATTTATAGTAAAATAAATGAGTTATTTTGATCGACATGTTACTCCATTTTGTGAACTTGCTGATCGGTTCCAGTAATTGTTTCAATGCTTTCTATTTCAGCAAACGGCAGCAATCTCATCTGAAATTGTATTTTAAAAACGACTATTCCGTGTCAACTTTTACCTCTGCAAAAGAAGTTGGATTTCCATTTCATCCAAGCAATGAAAGATATATTTTACTTTATACATTCATATTATGGCTGTCAGTAACAAATCTTTTTGGAAAACATCTATCGACTATTCCATCGAATATTCGCAATTTTTTCCCCCCCTTTTGGGAAAATGTCTGATATTGATAAAACACAGCTCTTAATAGCACTTAATTTCGCTAAAGTTGATATATATTAAGATTGAACTCACTTGAAAGTAAAGATTTTAATATAAGCCAGGGTATGGTGCTGTGGTCTCTTGTCAGCTCAAGACCCCCTCACAGCCTTTAAGCCCCGAACCCACTGAGCGGCAAAAAACTGCAAGTGTTTTTCGAAGGCAGCGAATTTTGCGTTCACATCAAGAGTTTGTCAGGGTTCGTTTAAGGTCGGCAGACGTTTGCCAGTAGTTGCAGTCTTTTTTTTTTTTTTCTTGTCGCAAGTAGATTTTGAACATTTGCCAGTCGTTGCAGTCTTTTTTTTTCTTGTCACAAGTAGATTTTGAACATTCAAAATTCCTTTGCGACAAGAAAAGTACAGGTGAAAGTATGGTGACCGTTTGTGACTGTGAACAAACCCTGATGAGAACGCAATATTCGCTGCCCTTGCAAATACTAGCAATTCTTCGCCGTTCAGTGAGATAGAGGCTTTAACGGCTGTTCCAATGGCCCACTGGCATTGGTCGTGAGGAGGACAAGGATTCAAAAATGATCCAGTCTTGGCTGTCATGCTCTCCTGCTCTTTATCTGTTTTTCGTACACATTTCACACAATTCTCACATTAATTTACAGTCACACGCCATGAATGCTTAGGGACTGTTGATAAGAGACTCGCTTTGTCTGCAGGGCGCGAGCTATGCTAAGCTAAGTTACCTGGCAACTTGGGCAACAACAAGTTAAACCGGGTATGATGATTTACTCGAAGAGGAAAGGCTCCAGTAAAGTAGTGATGCGATGTACTGTGATGAGAGTTTAGATTATTCAGTGCTAGGTTACTGAAAAAGTACCACATTGTGAGCTGCACTAAGACACAGTGCTATTTGCAAAATTAATACACCACACGTGGTAGTCTATAACAAACGTACAGACGGGAAACATGGACAGTGGCCAAACACGGTTCCGTATGGCACAAAGTTGTTTATTGTTGTTTGTAAGAAATAACTATGATTTTGAATGTGAGGTTTTCTTATTAATATGAGAACATTTTCAACATGTAAATACGCTTCTTCATTTGTATGCTTGTCATTAGCCATTATGCTGTTAGCCAATATTTAAAGGCTTGCAAAACATAAATCACTTTCACGGCACACGTTCTTAAAAAAAGTGTTTCTTTTTGGAGGATATTTTAGTGTATAGAATACTCTCTTGTAGCATTGTGGCAGTGGGCTGGTTGTCACTTTTTATTCCAGTCTCTCCCCACTCCCAGAATGAGCCATGCTTGTGTGGAAGGTGGGAAAGGAAGTTGACATTTCAAGTCCATTCTTCAAGTGCTAGTCACCTGCATGAGGCATGAAACCTAATGCTGTCCTGTACAATACTCTCAGTTTGTCCCTCTCTTCTTCAGTGACTTCTTAGTGACTTTCTTAGGCTAAAATGTATTTTCATATAACGTGAAAGTATGTTTTCTTTATCATTGTTGATATGCTGTCCTATTAACAGTTCAGTCAAAGATGGAGTAGGAGTATACTGTATTTGCCTGTGCGGGCAGCGTCATTTCAGTTCCCCCTCAGTGACGGTGTGAATGTGAGTCAGAATGGTTTTCTGTCTCTGTATGTGCCCTGTGACTGACTGGCAACCAGTTCCGGGTGTAGCCTGGCTGTTGGGCTGAATTCGGCTGGGATAGACAGCAGCACCGCACCGTCCTCAACAGGATAAGTAGCGTAGAAACTGAATGAATGGATTAAGCGTAGGCTGAGGTTTTTATGTGTTCATAATTAGTGGGTAACAGTATATTTCAGGTTGATTACAGTGATCAGCTGTGAGCATATTTACTTGTTCAAACATGGGGGAAATATGTGTGACAACAGCAAATAAGTCACCCTTTTCTGCTCCGCTTCATTGGTAAGTTGTGAAAGTAAACCAAACATAAACATCCTGTAATTTCTCGTGGATAATAATCAAATATTCCAGGCACCTCAACAATCACCCTTCAAAAGCATTTTTCCCCCCTCTGCACTCATATATTATATGGCCGCCGGATTTGCTAGTACCCACACTCGAAGATGGAGCGCATTATTCGCATATTTACTTGATAGATCGGGATTTCTTGTTTTCAGACACAATTTTTTGTCCCAAAAGTTTAGTTTATTAAGGATCCCCATTAGTCTACACCACAGTCGACTATTCTTCCTGGGTCCCAGGCAATCACAAAACAAATCATACGATACAGTACAGCATGATCAATAATAAAATTTTGTATCACAAAAATAGCAACAAAAAAAAAACTCCATTAGAATTTACATAATAATCTTCGTACCAAAGATTTAAAAAAAACAATTATGTTGGAGAAGAATACTTATATCAGTATTTTCCAACCTTTGTGGAGCCACAGTACCTATTTTACATACGAAAAATCTCACAGCCAACCACCAATTAAAAATAATAACATTGAATGAATAGTGAAATAATGATCTCATCTCATTTCCTTATTCAGTTGCGTTCAAAAAGTTTTGGATGGTTTTGATTTTATCCCGCCAAACAAGGTTTGCGGGAAGTGGCTTGCAAATACAGCATCTTCAGGGCCATGTGAATGCATATTTTCAAAAGTGGAAAATATAGTGAGCATGAAGAGCAGCCGCTTAAAGCTTTCTTTTATGGAGAAATTATTACTTTTGAATAAAAACTGGTAAATGCATACCTGGGTCCTAATAAAGTTGGCTATGCCTCTGTGTTGGAAAGATTAGATATGAAGTGGAACAGAGGCTGCTTGATTGGTCCAACTGCATAAGAACATACTGTAATTTTTCCAAGCTGGCCACTGGTCTGATTCTCACCCAGCATTTCTTTTTACTGTCACATTCATGTCTTAGTTGCCTTTGGATCAAGCAACCCTTTCTGTGCCCCTGTGGTCTATTTTTGCTGGCCTCCTCGTGCACATTTGCCTAATGGATAGATCGTTTTAATGGACTGCCTGCAGCAGCATAGGGACCGACCCTTGTGCCACTCTCTACCTTTATTCCACCACTCGTTGTCTGTCCTCTCCATCCTTCTGTCTGTTACAGAAGTGGAAACATGTACTCTGTTTTGTACTTTCCTTTGTCTTGTCACCCAGGCAACCCACTCTGGTTTGAAAAAGAAAATCTCTTTTGCTTTGGTTGACCAAGTAGCTGGAGTTCCCGTCATCACTCCAAATAAACAACAAAGCAATCGCGTTGGTCACTAAAAAGAGCATCATGGGAGATGATGCGAATGACCTCAAATTAGCCCCCGGTCCAAGGTATGGACTCTGATCTGGTTTGGGAAAATAACACTGTTAGACAGACTGGCAGAGGAAATGCCAAAAAGCCTTAAGCAAAGGGGGAGATAGAAAGAGGTCAAAGAATGGCGGGGGGGGGGGGAACTGCAGGAGCAGTCCATGGGTTCAGGAAAGGCGGCTGTGACAGATGTGCCAAAGATAAGAATGAAAAGGAGACATAGACATAGGTTAAATGTGCACACAAAATTGCATTATTGCAGCCAATAACCATCACCAAGAAGAGAGGAGGGTCTCTCCTTGAGAATAGTGGAGGATGTCGCTCGAAGCCGTTCAGATGCTGTGGTTGGAGAGAGTTGAAAATAATTGGCTTGAAGCAAATATACAAGGAGGAATACCACTGATGGATAGAGACCAGAAACAGGAAGTTGGTCATTGTAATGAAAGGCATAGACAAATGTTGAGTGTGTGAAAATATGAGTTGTGATTTCCTCATATTACAACATCCATCCATTATCTGAACCGTTCATACTCACGAGGGTCGCGGGCGTGCTGGAACCTATCCCTGCTGTCATCGGTGTGTAGGCAGGGTACACCTTGAACTGGTTGCGTGCCAATCGCAGGGCACACATAGACGAACAACCATTCAAACACACACTCACACTCACACCTAGGGACAATTTGGAGTGTTCCATTAACTTGCCATGCATGTCTTTGGAATGTGGAAGGACCCCGGAGTGCCTAGAGAAAACCCACGCAGGCTTGAGGAGAACATGCACAACTCCACACAGGAAGGCCGGAGCACGGAATAGAACCCTGGATCTCTGTACTTTGAGGCGGAGATGCTAACCAGTTGACCTCCACGCTGCCCCACGTTAGAGCAATTGGGAAAATTCCAATTCAGTGTACCAAATTTACCAACCGTACAGTGTCTGATTTTCACATAGTATTCAAATAAATAGGTATAGTGTGACCTGTAAATTAGTGTAATTGTTATGTTTTCATTTCATTGTAACAGTGATGGGATAAAAGTGAACTATATGCATCACTCTTTATGTCACTCTCAACATGTTCAGTTGGATTTAAATCTGCCCTTGTGGTAATTACAGAACTATTCTTTAATTGTCATGCTGTACCATCAAATTGCTCTTCATCTTCAACAAGCTGCCTGAAGCTTGTGTGGCAAAATTTTCTTAATCATGGGGCATTTTTTTCAGGTGTTTTTCACAGGTGTATAGATATTTTAGATCCACTTCACTTAAGCGTTGGTGGCTAAAGGTATGATATCTTTTTCCTGCTGTTCAAATACGGTACAATAATTTTGTGCTGAGAGCAACATGTCTATGTCGCTATCAGCCCTGCAATTGTATGAGTAAAGCTATTAGTAGGTAATCATCAGTGGGTTTTATTTATACTGTATCAATTAAGAGTTACGTTCAGTTTAAGACGGAACTAATGAGTTGCTTATGAATGTGTTCTCTTGGTAGGCCTTTACTTTCTGTGTGATTGTGTTCATTCCACCATTTGCCTATTGCGTGGTTGAATTCTGCCCCCAGAAACACACTTGCGTATGAAATTATATAACTGCAGAAAATGTTCTGTCTGTGCACGTTAGTCAACAACTTGATGGAAGGTGAAGTAAGAGAACGATGATGGATGACATACCAAAGGGACACGTCAGTCAAAAAATTAAATCAACTAATAGAATTTTTAGATAGCGGGACTCGCAGTATACTCAGACTGGTAGCTGTAGTCATATGGGCTTTTCAATTAGGTGACATTTCTTCATAAGCATCAAGTTTTGCAGTAATAAACAACAAGCAGGCTATTGCTGCTTCATCCAGGAAGTGGGTTGGGTGGCGACATTCGACAGCCTAATGCCTTTTACACAAGCGTAAACGATTGCAAAAAAGAGTATTTCTGTGTTTAGCTCATAGTCTGGGATGCATAGCAGGTTTCGTAATTCTCTACTAAATTGAGGTTGTAAGACAAAACACAAAAAATGGAGGGAAGATGAACAAATAGTGGGCAATGAAGCAGGAGAGCAGCAGAAGGCGAGGTTCACGGCAGGTAAGGCTGGGCAGATGTTACTTAGCTGCCTATTTTGAGCGTGGACACCAACTTGTTACTCGATTCTCTCTTGTGCCAAGGTGTGAAGTGTGCCTTGACATGTGTTCAGGAGGGAGTGTGATGTGTGTGGGTATGCACTTGTGCTTCTCATATTTTCACTCAATCACCTCTTCACTTTCCATAGATTAGATACCAGTATTTAAATATGGCATGGGACTTTTTGTCCAAGTTATAATGACTCAGATAATGAGCAATGCTTACAAGACACTTCATTATGTACACCTTAGGTACGCAATCCAATGATAACCACTGAGAGTGATGTTTGTCAAATATCCCTTTTTTAAAAAATCTGATACCACGAGAGGGGTCTACTGTTTTTTCATTTTCCCTTTCTTTTATTTCAGTGAATATGAAAATGACAAAATTTGAGTCCATCTTGGTTAGGTACTGGTGATCCCAATTTAAATTCAGAGTTGGCTCTGGGTTGTGAAACATCTTGCCCAATATGGCTAAACCAGGGATGCCCAATATGTCGATCACGATCAACCAGTATCTCGCGGACTGGTTACCAAGTCAATCGGGAGGGGTGTAGAGGGAAATGGGGGAGGGAAAAAAAGATTTGTGTGTCTGTCTGGAATTTTTTAGGGTCATTGTTTAACTTAAAATATTCCACATCCTCAAATTTTAGCCTTTAAAGAGTAAATATTCTCAGATTTTTGTAGTCCATGAAAACAGATTGATTGTATTTGAACAAAATAAGACATTTTCTAAATTTGTTTTTACTTTGAAAAACTATGAGCAACAATGTTCCAATTTTCTGATTGTAGGGACCAAACCAATAATCAGTCATTTTAATCAATATATATGGGGGACAAAAACCAAATTACGGACCATTAGGCACACAGTATGTTAATACGAAATTATCAATGAATGAATCTATTAAAACAAAGCAAAAAAAAAAATCATACAAAATACACATTTTTGTGAAGCAGATTGTTATTTTATTGTGACTGTGCAGTATGTTTATTTGATTTTATTTGCGTTATCACCATTAAGCTAGATTCTGACAGGACATGAAATCCCAGGATGCGGCGCGCCTGAGCAATGTTGTGATTGTACTGTAACAAATCCGTATGCGTCACTGCCCGCATGGAGAATTGTACCATTATTTGATTTGCATACACTTACACACGGACACTTCTGCTTTGACGTCAGGGCTTTCAACACGGGGTGATTTTGATCAACCAAATTAGCTTTCGCCAGCGTGGTGGGCATGGGAAACATTCACCTCGCCAAACCGTATTTCAACTCACCATTACGATGTGGGGAGCATGAACACTGGAATTGTTCAGCCTTGGCTGAGGTCTGCACTGTACTAAAAGCCATCCCAGTTATCTTTTCAAAAGTGAACGTTTTGATGCATCTCTTACATTTGATTGTGCCTGTGTACCTAATGATGTGGATGTTGAGTGCATTTGACCACCAAATATCTGCTGGTTGTCACTGACCTTAAAGAAAGGGGCAGATAGATGGGGGAAAAACTAAGAGAGGTGGACACAGATGATGTGGTAGTGCTAAGCATAGAAATGTGGATGCTGTGAGATGAAGCAGCAGGGGTGCATGGGAGAGAGAGACAGGATGGCAGAAAGAGGGGGGGTGATGAAGTGATGAGGGTGTCTGAGGGAAGAGCAGAGGGAGAGTGAAAAAGGGAGGAGAGGTGAAGGAAATGGATAGAAATAGCTGATGCACTCTGAGGCATACAGAAAATCAATAGCAGTAAAGAGGGGAAGCCACAGCCCCCATCCGGTGCCCCTGCTCTCTTCTCTCACCTCACTCCGTCCTGTTTTGTTTTGTTTTTTAACTCCCTCAACTTGATCTCCCCCTCTTCTGACTTTTCCTCCCCATACATCACATTTTCACGTGCATTTTCAACCTTCTTCTTCCCTTCCACTGTACAAGGCTCTCACGAGTGTCATTCCCATAACCTGTAAAAATTAACATTTGAAAATTCAGATGTGTCCCTTTACACTTGGAGCACAAAATAGATTGTGCATATCAACTTCCAGGGATGTCGTGTGATTAGACAGTCTTTTTGAAAACATTGCTTGTTCTTCAATTGTAAATAGCTCCACTCCGTAGATAGCTCAACAAATTCTCTTGCCAGTGTGCACTTTGTTTCACACACATGCTCAACACTGGCTAAACTGAGTTTGTGCTGGGATCTGCCAGAACGATGTCTGTGTTTCTCAATTGGAGCGCATTGCTATTTGTTTCTCACCTGGAGATTCATGCTCGAGAATACTGGAGACAAGTTTGCAGTGTAAAAACAGCATCAAGACCCTAGATACGTAATGGAAATGTAACATTTCATGTTCAATCTACAATGTCATTTCGTTAATTATTTTGTTTTGCGGGGGAGGGGGTAAACGTCCACTGTCCAATTCTTAGTAGATTCCTCCTATTCTATGCTCCCCTTTGCAGAGAAACTGAAGTGTGTGGTGTATACAGTCTCTGTTCATCCAACAGGGGACATGATGTCATCTAAACATTTGAAACCTGTTCTCGAACTTCTGTGTCGTGCTCCCAAGGGTGACTGTGACTGAATGGCTGGCCTCTGACTCAATTTACTGGACTCTGACAATGTGCAAGTGAGCGCCTATTCAGGGAGAGAGCAGGTTTTTTGCCCATTGTGAGTGGTGAATGAGTGTTCTGCACATGCAGCCACTGAATCCCATGACTACTTCACCAGTCATCTGGCCCAGATCATCCAAATGTGAATACCCTTTTAACTGGTTTCCTCTTCACTAATGTTAGCTTTACTTACCTCAACCTTTTTCATTCGTTTACCTTTTTTTGCCCCGGTTAGTGGAGTTGGAATGGAAAGGCTCTCTTCAGGACTGAAGAATTCAGTGGTTCAAACCTGTCTGCCTGCCTCTTTCTTGTCAATCATGGATTTTTTTTTTTTTCAAAGGGGAGTGCTAGAGCAGGAAGACCTCTGCAAACAAACTGCCATTTAGCATTTTAAAATCTGTTTTTGTATGTTCTCCCTTTTGGTTTAATATTCTCAATCTCAATAGTAAAGGGAGCCTTGCGTGGCGTGCCCTTGGGAGTGCTTACCCTTGGACTGTATACTAATGCCACCATCTGTGGTGAGGACGTTCCCAGCTAAAGACGCGCTCAATACAAAGGCAAAAACAAAAGCCAGACTGAATAAATAGACAAGACGATAAAAAGATGAAAGGATCGTGGAAAAACAAACGAGTAAAAGTCTTAGCCGCGATGCAACTGGCGGTATCATCTGAAAGCTCCTCTAATCTAGGATTACTCTGTTGATTTTGCATGTGTCTGCATGCGTGTGCGCATCTGTACTGTCTCTAATCCGAGACAAGACTGTACCATATGTGTTTTGGTCACTTTTGTGTGGCACAAACAAGTTTTTTTTTTTTCCTGTGATGTTTGATTCTCCCATGCCCGAGAAAAACAACAAAAAACAACTGTAGCTGGAGATAAAGAACAGAGTGAGTGATGGGTTGTGATTATACTGTATTATTCTTTTCCAGAAATGGCGTCAACATGTTTTTTTTTTTTCTTCCCAATGCATCTTCTGAATAACGACTGGTCCTCTTTATTGAACGATGATGGCCTTTCACATGAATGTGTGAACACAATTTAGTAAGCACCAGATATTTACAGACGTACTGTAGCTTCATCTTCCAATGTGTTGAATTATTTTTCCTTTGTGTAGGAGCCTCAGATGGGTCTTACCATTGCCACCAAGCGAATGCATATGGGGAGAGTGACAAGGTAAGCTGTTATTTTATTTTTTTACATTTGTTACAGAAAATTAATAACGGGGAACGCGACAACTTTGTTTGGTTTGAAAACGCTTATCAAAGTTAAGATTTTTTGAAGAGCACAGAATTGTTGTTGTCAAATAAACATGGAAATTGTACTACAGTATCTGAAAATAGAAGACATGAGCATACATGTAAAGTGTTTACCGGTAGTCTGTGCAAGTCCATCACACTTATCGCATTTGTGCTTCTAATGTTTTCTCAGTGAAGTTTATATTTACTGAACCACTACTGCATCCACAGTCTTCATTTACATTGGACGTAGATGCCACCAAAAGGGTATTCGTAGGACAAGGCCAGTCCTTGAGTGTTGCTATACAAAGTGCTGACACACGCTACTGGTCTGACAAGGATTTTACAACATTTGTTGTCTATCATCACCAGGGGCTATTTTTGATAACGTCACTTAAATGTGAAACTTTAAAAAGGCAAAGAAAAAAGCATTTGTTTTCTCCCCTTTACTCATGTTGCTCTGTAAGCAAAAGGTCAATTTTTTTTTTTTTTTTTACATTTCAAGGGATATTCGTAGCATTAATAGAACTACATCGACATAATAAAAATAGTCCGATGAGTTGCAAAGCAGTGGAGGAGAGATGGGGAGGGAGGATGCTGAGGAAGGTGTTGCAATGAGCTTGCATGGAGGGGGGAGGGTGGTCGCATGAGGCCAAAAGCAGGGAGGGGGTTTTGCTAATGATTTCACTTCCAGCTGTGGGGCTTGCTTGGAGTGAGAAATGGGAAGGAAGAGAGGAACAGTGGCAGATGAAACAAAATGAGCTTTCAAATCTCATTAATAGAAAGAGAATACGTGGGGGAGGGCTAGGTGTTTGTGAAAGCATGCCTACAAATATTCATGTTTCTGTTGAAGAAAATGACCATATTTGCTCTGTGTGCTGCACACCCACAATTTTAGTCTGACCAATTTGGTTTTTGTTCTTTTTCTGAGGTGTGTCTCAGCCTTCGCTGTAATTTGGATCTCAGCATTGAGAGCAAGGTCTCAACAGCTGCCTGCCGCAGTTAGTCCATGTATGCAAGTGTGGACATAGCCAAGCAGAACATGGAAGGGCGTGTCTGTTCTCATGCTGCAGGGTGTCTTTCCTGCCTGATATTTGCTCTCAACTCAATGTGGACGGCGCAAAAAGCAACAAGGGTGCGTGTTTGTGGTCCTCACACTGCAGAATGTGCTGTATTATCACCCCCAGTGCAGTTCAGTTTTTCTAAGCTGTGCTGGAAGGCACTGTGTGTGTTCATCTTCTGTCAGCAGGGTTTTTTTTTTATTCCTGTGTGTACCCTGACATTTTGGGTTTATTGGAAACATGTTTGCACCAGCGGTGTGTATTCAGAGAGAGTATGCTGGTCCAATATAGGGCCATGTAAAGCCATATTGCTGGAAGACTCTCTCTCGCACATGCACATTCTTTGTCAGAGAAGAGTTCTCTACCCCCTAACGTTGGTAGACAACCCTATCAAACTTTCATACTAATGGGCAAAAGTGTGTGCGTGCGTGTGTGTGGCCGTGGCCCACCCATGTTATCTAAAAACCTCTTGTTATGTACCCTCAAATTTCAGGCCAGGGTCTTGGACAGGAGAAGCACACACAGTTAAAGGGGAAAGAGCAAGGATAAGGGGAGACGATAGAGGAGTTGTGCTTATCTGGTGTTACAGTGGTGGTGGGAGGGATAGGGGTAGTTGAGTGGGGTTTGGGAGCGTATGTGGAAGGAGGGGTTTATGTCAGGTTTGCGATGGAAGAGGCTTGCTTGGATATGAAAATGGGCATAGTGATTATTGTCCCAAGGGTTTTGGGGCAGGGGCAAGCTTACAATAACGAATGCAAAGTGTTGGGTCCGAAGGGAGGCATAGGGAGGTGTGAGTCTGGGGGTGAAATGTAGGTGCCTGCCATCTTGTACGAACAGAAAATAAGTACGTAACATTGCACAGTAGATGTTTGGTAGCATTTAAAGCCTTTTTTTAACCATTAGAATGTTGCATATGTGCTACATTCTAAGAATTAATCTGCAGAAACTTCAGAAGCAGCAGTGACTCTGCATTAGGTGCAGGGGAACAGTGTTACCACCATTTCCTAAAGATGGTACTGACTGCTTTTGTTGTTTGTTTAGCTTTTTGTCATTGTTCCCTCATAAAATTGTGTCTTTATATTATCCAAAATGAACAGCTGGGCACATAATCAATCACGCCAGCTTCCCTCGTGTCATTGTCAAGAGTCAGTCTCATTGCCATGCGGCTCCTCAGAAATGATGCCGACCAACTTTTGCATAAACTCGAACAACAGTGCAAGCAGACACGTTAACCCAAGCATCCACACTCCATTCACAAATTGTGGCATTACTCGGCCGGTGCTGCCTCACAGTCTAAGTAAAGCTTTGTTCACCATCACTCGCAACAGTAAAAGCTGACTTCACGCACCCTGTTGTGCGTATCGCTACCATGCTGGTCCCCTTCTTCTGTACAGTATGGTTCACTGGGATGTCAAAAGTGAGCGGCACCATGTTGGTGATGTGATTGTCAGCAGTCTTTTTGTGTGAGGAATCGTCAACGTCTAAACATCACATCCGTTCCTAACATTACGCTGTGTATTAAAATTGACCAGATTATTCTGGCAAATACTGGACTAGACCCAAAATTGGGAACACCGGGTATTTATCAAACCGTACGATAATGCTCCATTTCCCCATCAGTATACCTGTACCACGAAATGGGCATTTGAAGGTACACTTTAAGCTACAATTTTTCTCACAGCTGCATTATATGAAAATGTTTTACAGCAAAGAATATGAAAAAAGTTCAGCAAAACTATCATAAAAAGTAGTATCAATACTTCTTTACTCTGACTTTTGGAGATGCTCTCCACTATACAGTATGTCTACACATCTCCACCAAGTACCTTAACTCCAAAGACTGTCTGGGCCTCTGCTTCAATGCTGCACCCTGTGCTTTTTTGTTTTGTTTTGTTTTTGCCCGTACTGGCTTTAAACTGTTAGACTAGTTTTTGTCAGTTATTTTGAGCGATGGATTGTAGTTGTATAGACTGTCAATGTATGTAGGCCAACATCATTCACTGTTGAAAGTGCTCAAGCCAAGATTTGTATTTCAAAGACTTAGTCTGATTGATTGAACCAGTGGGATTGCGATGAACATTCTGATGTTAAGTTTGAGGTGAGTTCAAATACGCAAATCACTGAAGGGCTGTCATTTTTATTTATCTGTTCATTTTTTGAACTGTACCTGTGCTACAATTGTCATATTGATCACAAGTTAGTTTATCCAGCCAGAACATAATGAAACAAAACCATGACATGAATGACAGCTGAAATTTGGGAGCACCATGGTTTTGCGGGATGAGCGCGTTTGCAGTGACCCAACTTTCTTGCCTCCGATCAGACCTTCTTACTGAAACTGTGTTTGGTTCTCTAACAGTTTCTGTTTTGTGTGCACCTCTTTCTTTAACCCTCTAATAATGTTTGTTATTGAAGACCTCAAGTCATTATAGTTATTTGTCTTTGCCATAAGATTAAGCTCAGCTCTCATCGGGTGTAACTTGTGGCTGACTGTCATTACACTGTGGTGTCTTTGAGTCTTGAATGAAAATATATTTGGTTCAACCTTGCTAGAACAGTGTAGTGGGCCTCCTAGCAGCTTCAGTAGGTATTGTTCTTTATAGGGTGTAGAATACACAAACAATGGCAGCTGTCCATATGTGACTGTGTATGTCTGGCGGCGTTTCCATAACTGTGTGTGTGTGTGTGTGTGTGTGTGTGTTTTTCTCTCTGCAGCCTGTTCTCCAGCTGTTTTCTTTTAACCAGTGGTGACCAACCACTGGTCCGTGAACCACGACCGGGCCGCGCAGAGACAGAACAAAAATAAATAAATATCCAGCGCATCAGTCCCTCACAGCCCCCAACCATGGCGATTACATTTCAAAAGGCAATACAAGTGAGCTGGGTGATTATATTGATAGAGAATTGGATATCATGTGACCAGCTGTGAGCATATTTACTCCATCAGACATGCTG
The DNA here is from genome assembly GCF_001891065.2 of Hippocampus comes. NCBI lineage: Eukaryota > Metazoa > Chordata > Actinopteri > Syngnathiformes > Syngnathidae > Hippocampus > Hippocampus comes. The sequence continues at coordinate 1,394,032 of NW_017805882.1, forward strand.
GAAATGTCCAGCTGTTGCTTCTAACTTTGGTTTGCAAGTTGAAGTAAATAGAATCCGCCAATAAATGAAAGAAAAAGTCGTAAACAAAGAGTAATAGTAATAGTAACCATCACCGACCACGCAGCTAAATGCGCAGCTGATGGGCAGCCATGACTTGAAGTTCCTTCCCATCGCTTGTGTAGTTGTTTCGAGGGATGTGGAGGAAACCGTTGTGCAAGGCATGTTGTCATAAACAAGGCAATACAACAAACCTGTTGAATCATTTGAGCAAGTGGCACCCAAGTGATGAAGTGAAAAACATAAAAATACGAGCAGAGTTTGCACAGCCTCCCCACGTAAGCATTAGCAGCCACGATAGCAGTATTCAATTGTCATCTTTTGATCATCCACATTTGCAAGTAGCAAAATTTTGTGGATGATCAAAATTATGTTTACATTTTAAGGCATATTCATATTTTTGAGGAGTCCATTATTAGTAGTTGACTGTGCTATTTTATATTGTTCGACATTCGCCGTACCGTTGAATAAAAATGCTTGAAATTAATGTGCAGTAAAATGTCGGAAAAAAAAAAAAAAGCAATGTAAAGTCGATTTTTATAGCCATCTAACAATCTTGCTTATTTCCATGATTGCCTCCGGTTAAATGCACATGATACTTGGTTGTTCTATAGTTAGTTCTACTACATGTGGTCTAGCACATGAACTGGAAGATGACTGCATGCTGACACATGTGCTTTTGTGCTGAGCGGGAGTCATTGCCTTACAGTAAGTGTTGTGACTCACAGATGACTTGATAGTGCTGACCGAGGATTTATACTTCATCTTAACCTGGATGACTACTCTGGGAGTATGCGTGCGCGTTGTCTCAGTTTTGTGTCACAGTCTTTTTGTCGAAGCTTTAGGAAACTAGAGCCAGTCAGTTGTGGGTGTGGATGAATGACTCCCTTATGGGCCTGTGAGAGCGTGTCCTGCCTTTTTCCTCATTTCCTCACTGCGAGAGGAAGTGACTGTGGGCCCAGAGGGCCGCTGAGCACTGGTGGTGCAATGTGCTCACACTCTTTCACACCAACAGAGGTGTGCACATACAGGAAATGCCATGAGTCACAAAGACGCTGAGTGTCTCAGCAGTTGTATGGATTGTTGGCCAGAGGGATGGAAGAGCACAGTGAAATTGATTTGATTCGAGCGTCATGGGTCACAAACCGCAACCCCCTTTCTCTCACCCTCATCTTCCTTTCTCACTCTCCTCCTCCACTTTTCCACCCCTGTCTCCCCAGAGTGAGGAAAGCCCCAGTCCAAAGCGCCAGAGGCTGTCGGGTCATGCTGTCTTGGAACAGCTAACTTCTTCCGCCCCACCGCCATCCACCCCTTCTCCCCCCATTCGCCCTTGGGAGTTAGGACCTCCAAGCAGGAGATCGTCTCACCCCCACGCACACTACCACCAAGAAAGATCCCTCACACCTGCTCGTCACAGACGCAGGTAGGCAGCTTTGAAGATTTTTTGCAACTGATTTCTACATCTGGAACTTGTTGGAGGGAACAAAACCTGCAACTTTTACATGTGGATTTACTGACCCCTCTAAATTAAAAAAAATATCATTTTCTATCAAATTCAAAATTTATTCGTGCTCAAAACAAACATCAGTTGCACAAATAAGCATCACTTGCGCACAAATGCACTGTTTTCAAACTAAGAACAAAACTAAAAACTTGAATTTGACTCAATAATTGTGTGTATCTTGCCCTCCATTGAATCACTGAAACAGACTCACTGAAAGCTTGGAGTGATGAACCACTGTTTGAGATGATAGCATACATGATCCCTAAATGTAAACCCTTGATCTCCCCCAGCCCCCCTGTTAGGCGTCAGCGTGGCCGGCTATCCAGACCGACTCGACACTTGCCTCCCCATCATCACCCCTCGACCCAAGGCCCCGGACCCCACCCTTTGCCATCGGAGCTCCAGGATGAGAACTTTCAACACAACCCACATTCCTCCACACACCAGACGTACCCAACGCACACCTACAGTCACCCCCCCACACATGGAAGTGGGGGTTCAGAGGATCTCCGAGCATTCCATCCTCCCACCTTGTCCCCTCGACTACTGCACCCAGCTGCACACCACCACCATCAGCAGCAACAGCATCATGCAACGTCACAGCAAGGAGCCATGGTCCTGGACTTGCATGAACAGGTATGCCTCAGATCTGATTGTGCTTGTGCCTGTGCCTGTGCCTGCATGTGTGTTGTAACTGTTATCTTGCTTATTTCCAGCTACAGCAGGGCAGTGTACCGGTCTCCTACACTGTGACCCCAGTCGCACCTCATGGCCTAGCAGCACCGCTGTGTAACGGTCAGCACCTTCCCCCCAGCTGCTCTTCACAACAACAAGTTCCTGCCTGTAGCGTGGTATTCAGCACAGGACAACATTACCACCCGGTAAGAGTAGCCTGTGGGAGTGGGTTGGTGTTTTCTTTAAGCTCTTCAGAATCTGCAAATGAGAGATTGTTTTCTTGTTTGACATTGCCTCCTTGTGACAGGATGTGGTATATCAGGATCACCCGTTGACAGTGTTTTCCCTTTTTTGTGGTGTCCAATTTTCAGATGCTACAGGCATGTTCAATGCAACATTTGCCAGTGCCCTATGCCTTTCCCTCTCTGCTCTCCAGCGACCCTCAGTTTCTTCTTTCCCCTCCACCCCATCTCGCTCATCACCCGCCACACCTCCACACACACAGTCAGTTCTTGCCATTCCAGACGCAGCAGCCACGATCGGTAATAAATGTACCTTGTCCTTAATTTTATATTTTGTTTCATTGTTCCATGATATTGTAAATATCAATTTGATATTTCTTTCTCAGCCCTTACAGAGGATTGAAAATGAGGTTGAACTTCTAGGAGAGCAGCTCTCAGTCGGTGGAGGGTTTGGCTATGGCCATCACCACCACCACCACCACCATCACCACCAACCTCCCTCCACTCTCCCACCATCCACACCACTCCAGTTTCTTTCGCACCATGACCCCCTTTCACAAGAGCTCTTCACAGTGGTGAGTACATAGATTTAGGACTTATAGTATATTGGGATTGTAAATATAATTTTGAACACATTTGTGGGGAATCAATTTTTGGCTCCAATCTTCCACAGCCCTATCCACACTTCATGCCACGGCGATTCACAAGTCGGCGCTACCCTGCTCGTTCCCAGCAGGCTGTGCCCCCTTCAAGCTACCACCCGAGCTTCCTGCCTTACTTCTTGTAAGTGTTTTTAACCTCATCGTTTTGTTGGTTCCATACAGAAGAACATATCAGGGAAACCTTTCCCTTTTCCTCTTTTCAACCAGGTCCATGCTCCCCGTGCCACCAAACGTAGCTCCCGCCATTAGTCTGGAGCTTGATGTTGATGATGGAGAAGTGGAGAACTATGAGGTACTTTGACTTTTAGTGATACTAGAGTTTCCAGCATCTCTGTGCTGTTGATTGTGCAACTGTAACAGTTCGGCCATGAAATATTTTTTCTAAAAATTGTCCCCTCCTGTTTATGAAATTTCCAGGCCTTGCTGAACCTTGCAGAGCGTCTTGGAGAGGCCAAGCCCCGTGGCCTCACTAAGGCTGATATTGAACAGCTCCCATCGTACAGGTTCAACCCCAATAACCACCAGTCTGAGCAAACACTGTGAGTGTCTCCAAAGGCATGCTCTTGTGCTAATATGATGCTGTATGAAATGGGATCAACCTTGTTGTGTGAAAAATCTGGAGGAAAATAAAACACTGGAAAGCGTTCAGAGATGGAAAAGCAAAACATCCATGGATTATATTATTTTAGTTAAAAAGGTCATTGAACGGCCTTCTAGGATGTTGGTCAACATCTGTAAGTAATTACATTGTGAAATGGTATTTGCGACTGTATAAACGACAATCCAGTTTCGTTACTCCCAAAATTGTTGAAAATATTAGAACATTTCCTACTTAAATATAAACAGTGCAAAGTAGGGCTGAACCGTTATTAATTAACCGTTTAATAATCTAATTGTGACTTATTTTTGTTTGTTCATTTTTAATGACATTAATTACCTTGGAATCATTGGATATTAAATCGCAATCACAATATTAAGTACATTATTTTTTCAAAATTGTTGAACCGTGGGGAAGAATAATTGGGTATGTGGTGGTATATGTATAAATTCAGTGTTTGCTTTATACAGGTGATGAAGAGAAAGTCTTCACACCCCATTCAGTTGCTAGGTTCTTGTGATTTAAGAAAGTGAGACCAAGACAAATCATTTCAAAACCTTCCACAATTGTGACTGATAACCTGTACAACTCAATTAAAAAACAAACAGAGATCTTGTCCCAGTTGAGCCACAAATCTGGGCCAGTTTAGTTGAACCTAAAATTGAGAACTTGCAAGAATTGGAAGAATTTTCTGACCAATTAAGTGAAATTGTATTTCCAGCACAGTAGTTAGGAATCACTATTATAGTATCCACCTTAATTCCATTTGCACTTTAGGGTTGATAATTAACCACAAGTAATGGTATGGTACAATTTAATTAAGTTATACTACTTTCTACTCCTCTCCTGACCGGCACAACAAGTGTGTCAGTATGGGATCATGTCTGTCTGTGTTGTTTGTTTTTTTACATGTTAAAAATAATTAAATCAATTAATCCATCCATCAATCACCCAGGTGTGTGGTCTGCATGTGTGACTTTGAGTCCCGCCAGCTCTTAAGAGTTCTGCCTTGCAATCACGAGTTCCATGCCAAGTGTGTAGACAAGTGGCTTAAGGTGAGTAGATTTTCAAGACAATAAATTCAAAATAACAGTCAGTGAATAATAATAATAATATTGATGACAATGAACATTCTGGGATTCGTGTGCACCTGGTCTAACATACATGCACTAATTAATTGTTTGCTTTATATTAAACTGATTTAAGACTAGCATGTTTCTCATTTGTATTCTCAATAGATGTAGTATAATACATGACCCTCATTACTTGATCCTGTGTTATGTCCAGGCTAATCGTACTTGCCCCATCTGTCGAGCTGATGCATCCGAGGTCCAACGGGACTCTGAGTGACTCCCTGATTTCTATTTTGATGCACCACGCAAATATTGAACTTCTCTCCAGTCATCATGCACATACATGGACCAGTATTCCTTACCCGCACATCCAAAAAGAACAATGAGCAGTACACTTTTCTGCATATTGCTTCAAATTAGGAAAAATAATCCCTTCACACTGCTCCACCTGCACCTAATGGTGTAGATAAAACTCATATAAGTGCACTCCATTTACCATTTACTGTGCACTTGTTACTAATAATGGCCTTTGAAACACGCACAGCACAGACATTGTATTATTCGTAGAAAACAAAAGCTTCTGTATACTAGTAGTAACAAACTTTGCAGGAGGAATTGCAGTCCAAAGATTTCGTTGTTGCTGTTCTTGTGGAAAATGTCCATCTTTAATACAGTAGCACAAATTGTTGTCTCGGTTCATTGCGATTGGCATTGTTGGTTAATTTTTATTTCTGTATGTGTATTTTAATATTCCTCTGCGTGAGATCAGCCTGTATGGAATGAGAAAAACATATATTGTACACTGTGATTTAACCCTCGAGACTGACTTTGGAACATCAAATAATTTAGGCTACTTTATGCTCCGTAAGCCTGCGTGTTTTTCTGTCTTCCCCTGTAGGTATGGAGGGTACAATCTCTTTCATGACCTTTCGACACACATAATCTGCTCTCGCTAAGGTTCATGCCCTTATGCCACACACAATGTACATCATATTCATCTTAGACACAGTAAGGCTTTATGGTGTAATTTATGACTATTTATTACAATTTGTAATTTGGCTCAGTAACAACCAACCAGATGCTTTAAAGAGAATGGAAGATTTCAAGTGTATCTTTCATTTTTTGGGGGTGATTTGCACCACACACATCATCACGCTGATGTAATAAAACTAATTTTGGCTTCCCCAATTGTGCTTTTTTTTTTTTTTTTTTTTTAAATAACCTGACCTGCTATTTTCCATCACTCATGTCACATACATGGAAAATTATTCTTTTTTTTTTTCGTCAAAGGGGACTGGATGTTTCCATTGTGTCTTTGAAATGTGTTTTACTGTTTTCTGTTGCTTGGTACCCTACCAGTTACCTCAGTACCACTATTTATGGCTTCCCAGACAATATTACAACCATGAGTTATTGCATTTTGCTGACTTTTTTCCCATGCAAGTTCTTTATTTCACTATGAAACATTATTCTTAACATGGTGTCATAGTACTTGTGTATTATATCTGTAACCAAAATCATTTGAAGGCCTGTAATGATGATGATGATGATGACATTTTTAACAAACCTTTGTACATTTTGTATGAGAGTTATTACTAGTTATACTTTATAAAGTAGTGCAATGGTTTCCTTAATCCCTTATCCTGTCTTTTGTATTGCAAAAGCTGGTTAAATCATAAATGTACAACATTCTTCTGTTTTTTTTTTTATTTTTTTATAACGTATTCTGTCTTCGCTTTCATCCTGTTTTACTTCGCGTGAGCTTTTTAAAACTATCTTCTTCGAGACATGCATAATGTTGATTCGGGAAGGCCACGTTCAACAGCATTAATTCTGGGTACGAACGAACGGTCGTTAGAGGGCGCAGGCGCTATGCTTCTAGTGTGGTTTCTTTTTTTAACGCCTCAGAAATTCAGTCTCATTAAAGAGCAGTTATAAACATAATCCATACGCCTCACCAACTCTATTATTTTAGATCAAAACCATCAGATAACTTGTCTTCGTCAAGCATTTAAATATTCGTTGTATTAATCTATTATGGCCAATTTGGAGCCACGCGTTATTTTATCAAGATATTAACTTGTGTATATATCTAACGTTGCTCGTTTCCGCTATATAAATGTATGACAACCCCAACATCCGAAATGGCGGAAACGCAACCAAAGTGTTCAACAAAGAGACGCCCTATCTGGAACGTAATTGCCACGCGATGCTAGTTGTCTTCTTTTGTGTTCTTTTCTTATTTGGTCAGAGCACTCGCTGGTCATTTACTCCGAACGTGTCAAGTGGCAATGTTGTTAGCAGCAATGTTGTTGAGAAATCTTACAAATGGCAATCTTTCTCTTAAGAATGTTTCAGACAACCGCGCAGGTTGGTGACGTCAAATGTAAGCGACTCGTCATCGATCGCTAACGACAAAAAGGTAGCGACGTTTCTGTCAGAAAGGTCGACATTATAAATCCGTTTTTCTTCTATTTTGAAGGTAAACCGTTTACACGCAGATTAACTTGCAATTGTTTTAGACATACGTCGATTATATACTGACAAATTGCTGTATTTCATAGCAACTTGACCACGATAACCTCGATCACCAGCAATGCCCGAGCTACAAACGCTAGCCTAGCAAGTTTCTAAGTATATTTTTTAAAGTATGCTGCTAACCAAACACGTAGGGAAGCATTAATGTTTTGATTTACACAACACTTACACTACCGAACAACTACTGCCTTTGGAGTAAAGGAAGAAGAGTTTTCAAACACAGGGGGCCCTGGTAGCTTCGATCTGTGAGACGTGTAGCATGGCGGCTAGATGGGACGAACACCAAGCTTATGATGAGCTTCTACACTGGGACAACCTCATCCAACAAGGCCACCGGTTACTACCGCACGAATTTGACAGGTACACCTCTAAAATTTGTTTTGATGTCATTTGTCCGTTTTTTTCTGTAAAAGATTACTGTGATAAAATTCTGCGCATGTGGATTGTCATCAGTGCAATTGCACGACCCGGCTAAGGGGCCCGCTATACTTCACCTCCACTATATTGCTGCATTCGAGGAAGGTGGGAGGTTGGACCTTTACGACCCCACACAGAGAAAATTGTACTCGAACACCCATTTGACTTGTGAGGTCCGAGTTGCGAAGAAAAGAACGACCCAATTTGCCGACCGGCGTATATCTGACCAATGGCGACCCCCTGGAGGCACAGACCGTGGCCGCAAAACATAATTTACGGTGCAAGTTATGAGCATCTCTTTAGCTTTATTTATTTATTATCGCATTAATTTAGTTATTTGACATAACTTTAACGATCACAAGATGATTTGGACTGAAGGTACGCCGCTATCTTCCTGCATAAAGTTATTCAGTAAAATCTATGAAATGCTTCTAAGTCATTCCTTATTTATACAAGTAAAGCGAATTATGTAGGAAGCTTTGCCAGAAGTCAACATGTGTATTGTTGAACAAAATAAAAAACAATTATTTACTATCAGCCATCCTTATTGTTTACATTCACCTGGAACACTTTGAAGTTGCAACTGGTACAATCCGAGAAGGATAGGTCAAACTTACCACTTTGTTGGAATGCAGCATTAGTGATGTATTGGAGAGGTTGAGAATTGTGTCACGACATAGGTCAACATATTGCAACCATATTGACTGTTGACTACCTTTGCGAAACTCATTTTAGCAAAATGTGTGCAGATTCTTGCTTTATTGGCTCTCTCATCTATATCATGCAGATACGAGGAGCTGCGTTACTGGTACGACTGCCGGTGTTACGAGGAGGAGCTGAGAAATTACCATGACTACATTTCTACAATGGCGACAGCTGATGATAATCGATATAATAAGGTTCCTCTTTTATTATCCAGTGACCCAAAATCTTGAGTTTAGCCATTCAGTCTGCTTTCTCAAAGCTGTTAATTTCAATAATGATCAAATATTCTTATTCTGCTAGTTCGTAACCTGGTTCGTGTGTACCTTGTTTTGGTGCATTTCTGAAATGTTAGTTCTAATGTTCCACTTCCCAATTCTTTGTGTAGCTTGCATTATTCGGAGGACTAAATATAGATAGCCTAACCTCACATAAACAATGATTATTTGATACAGTGATGGGCTTTTGCCACATTTCACACAACTGGCCAGTAGAGTGGATACTAACATTTATTTTAATTGATTAACCTGTTCATCAATGATGAATCAGCAATACAGTGGTCCCTCGTCTTTTGCGGTTAATGGGGACCAAACCCCCCCGTGAAAGATTAAAAACTGCGACATAGAATCGTCAACTCACGGGATAAATCCACTCATGCTCTCTTTGGTCGATGTCGTGTCGCGAACCAAACACAAACCTTGTTTGAGTGTCCATGGCATGTACAGTACAGGAGAGGCATGGACAAAACCTCACATCAACTCTTTGTTCGGCATACAGGGAAACCTCTCCCGCGCATCAACATGAAACAAAGCGTCTTTCTGCAGTATGGCTGCTGATATGGCTGTATTTTTTTTTTCATTTTTGAATTTGTTTTATTATGTTTGGGGTGAATACAGTATTATGGAAAAACCCGCAAAACATGCCGCTGGAAGCGACGAGGGATTACTGCACATTGAAAACCAGAACATTATTTCAATTGACAGTGCAGAAAGTGCACAAACTTTAAGATTAAGTCACTGGTTAGGTCCGTCACACGTCAGAAAATGGGCAAAAATGTTGATAATTCTTTTCCAAAGTAAAGCAGATTTTTAAAAATGTCTTATTTTGATCCAACACAAAGATAATATGCCTGCTTTCATGGAGAACTACAAAAGTCTGAGAATGTATACTGTTGAGAGGCTGCACGCGTTTGGACAATTTTAAATTAAACGATTGGCTATCAAAATATTTCTCAATCCGATTAGTTGTTTGCTCGAATAATCGTTGCACCTCTTCTGGCCGTTGATCATCCATCTATTTTCTTTAACCACTTCTCTAATTCAGAGAGGCTGGAGCCCATCACAACTCACAGGGCAAATAAAGAGCACTTTGAGTGGGAATTGATCCCATCCCTGCTGTGCAAAGAATACAGTCATGCTGCTTTTCCGTTAGTTCCAAACAGCCCCACACCACTTCGCTATGCTCGACACCAAGCCACACCGCCGCTATTGCGTTTCCATTTCAACAAACATGTGGCGAGACGTTGGCGGGATCAATTGTATTATGCAAGTTTGCGGCTTGTCTTAATATTTTACAAGTGGCACGTCTCGGACAGTTTTTGAAGCGATTCACAATACTAATTGCCGTTGCATGACATGGAGAGCAAAGTACAGCGAATCAAATCCTCAGAAGCTTTCTCACATGGACAAAAAAAATCAATTTCCGGGTTAATACAGTCACCAGCTGGCTGACATCAAGACAAAAATACAGTGCAGACACTGCACAAGTTTTGTGTCTTATAACCATATTGAGCCATGCTTAGCATGGATAGTGTGATAGTGATTTTGCGAGCGGCATGCGAAGCTCACTGCCAATGGTCATTCATTCTGAATAGAGAGCTCATGCTGCTTCATTTGGCTTCCTCTCCCAACTCAACAGCTTGCCATCCTCACTCTGTGGCATCTAAAGCCCTCTGGTGGCCACCCAAAGCCACCATCTAGTGTGCTGCTGAAAACCTCTCATTCAACTGAATGAGATACGGCGAGCAAGCAGTGCGTGTGTTGCAGAAGTTTCAAATTAAATCATGAAAAATTCGTCCATTATTAAATATGAAACTGTAAATATGGTTCAACTTTGTTATGGACTTTGAGAATCAACTCCGAGATGTTTCTGAAAAATGAATCCATTGGAAATGCTTGGCCCGAAAAAAGTCGAATGGAAAAGTGAACATCCGGGGCCAAGCGAGCCCATCTCAGTGTGGAGTGGGACAAATGGAAAAGCACCTTATGTGAACCACAGCAGCACGAGTGACTATTTGTTTGGGATCATTTGCCTCTCACTCTTAGTCAGCCGGGACTGGCTGTAGCTTCCAATTAGTGGTTTATAAAAGGGACCAATGGATAAATGGGGAATTTGATAGTAGATAATAATTCATTTATGCTTTGTGTTCCACAAAAAGTTTATGTATTTCTTCCCCCCCCCCCCCCCCCCTTTCTCCTCCTCACTTCAACCCCTTCAAACTAAAGGGCGTTTCGCACAACCAGATACACTCGGGGCCAAATGATCGCCGTGTGATGGCCAAACACTCTGAAATATACCCCTCAGCAGAGGAACTAGACGCAGTGCAGACAATTGTCTCACATGTGGAGTGTGCATTAAAAGCTCTTTCTGAGAAAATGGACTCTTCGGATAAAGGAACAAAAGAGACCAAAAGGTAAGTTATCCCAATGATATCTCCCCATTGGTACACCTGGTAGCATTAATCCTCTACTCTGTCATGTTAATCCTCTGCTCTTTTGAACTTTTTCCCCGTTTCATTTGTTTCAAGTGCTCATGCAGAAAATCGTGTAATGCATGGCATTATGAGGGTTGGCCTGCTGGCCAAAGGACTTCTGCTCAAAGGAGACCTGAACCTGGAACTGGTGCTGCTTTGTCTCAACAAGCCAACCATCACATTGCTAAACCAGGTGGCTGAGAGTCTCCTAGACCATTTAGAGGTACAACAGCAACGGCATGGATGAACCGTTTTTAAATTGCTTGTGAAATCATCAATAGATGGATAAATAAATTCTATTCAATTCTCTTCAGTGAGACAATGATGGATGGACTGCTACCCATCCGAGGGCTGGATGTTTAATTAAAATTAAATCATGATTTCCATTTTGGCTTCTCTTGATTCTTGAAACATCATAATGGAAGCCAAATGATTAACGTGCAGAATGGTGCGGTGCATTTACATTGTGAAAGTAGCCTGAATGCACCATGTTGCTTGCGCAGCAAACATGTAGCATATGTGATTCTGTCATCCCTGAGCATGCTTTAAGCTGTTTAATGACATCCTAGTTGGGGTTTATGGTCAAAGTAAACACAAAACCAAAAGAAGTGTTCACATTGTATGTGTATTGTATGCATCATTTAAGTTGCCCATCTCTGGCCTGAAGCATTGTTCCTCTTTGCAACAGATTGAGTCAGCCGGCTTGTACACAGTGACCCCTTGTCCAAAGGATGCAGCCATCAGAGTGGAAAGCACCAAGGCATTGGCTTTAAGTCTCACCCTCCATCTCACATCTCCTCAAGTTAGGGTGGAGGCCCAAGAAGAGAGTGAGTGTACACTAGAGTAGTTTTAACACAGATCTGATGGGTGTGTACACATCCTGGTCTGTTCCACTGACGTAGTAAGTCAAACCCCACCCAAGTTGTAAATGTTTCACGTTATACATGTTGACGATAATGCCTCAGTTCTTTATTTTTTTAAAAAAAAGGGGGAAAAAAACCTCAATGCTTATGCCTTAATTGAAGTCTTCCCAGCGCGCTCTGAATGTCCTTGATGCTGAAGGTGTGCATCTGCGCTCACTGCAGCAAAACTGATCACCAAAATCCAACCTGAATTTTGGTCGAGGATTAGCAATGTGAAGTATGAGTCAGAGTTATTTTTGAAGTTTAAAGTCAAGGTGAATCGTTTGGACTGGCCTGAAAACTGAAGCCTTATACAAGGAGACATTGTAGTCCTGGTATAGTTCATGAAACAGAACTGCACTTTGTAATATTTTGTGCTGCTGATGATAGAGAAAGGGGCGGGGAGGACTAGTGCTTTACCTCCAGATTGTATGTTGCCGAAACAGGTCCAGGCTGACCCTGATCAGTTGCTTTTTCACTTAGTCATTTTCATAGTAGGCTAATATAGCTAGATACATTGAGCATGTGTTGCCGTCATTATAAGGCCTATATGAGGCTTTTAATTTTTTTGCAGCTCCAGACATATGTTTTTTGTTTTTAGGGGTTTTTTTTTTGGTCTAATATGGCTCTTTCAACATTTTGGGTTGCCGACCCCTGGACTAGAGCATGTGAGCCGTCTCTCATGAAACCTGTTTCCAAAGTGACCAAAAATTGAAGGGTTTCTCCCTTTTCCCAAGTGAAGAAATGCTGTAGCTTTAAATTAAAAGAAAAATTAAAATAGCTATTTATCTAAGACCTGGAAGCCTTTGCCCAACATGATGCTGTGTCGGGTACATCATAAAGAAATGGTGGTTTTTGGGTGAGGTCTGTGACCATCCATTTCTAGTCTAGCGGTAGTTGGCATTGAGCAATTCTCACACAGTTCTGTGGCGGTTGCTCTACCTGCTGGTTGATCTTGATGTTTTTTTGTTTTTTTAAACAATACTGTGTAGTCATTGAGCCACAGTGTTTAGTAAACAAACACTGGATTATGTCGAAAATCTGCCCTGCCATCAGTTTTGCTGCAGAGTAGAGCAGACGTGGAGGTTTTTCCTGTGCTTTCCCACTGATTGACTTGGAGTTTGTCAAGCTTTTTTTTTTAGGACGGCTGGACCTTTGACCAACTGGACATGCTGTCTCAGGATGGGGGGGAAAGCAGCCCACCCGAGCCACTGAGCTAAGGGAAGGGGGGTCTTTGAAGCGATTTTACACCTGAAACTGCCACATGCGAGCAAAAGCATGTCAGGATGGCCCAATTGCAATGGCAATTTTTATGATAAGTGACCATTTCACTCAAAGATGTTCTTATGACTATTAGACCTCATCTCCCTACTGCTCTGGGTTTGTGGAAGGCTGCTGCTCCCTAAGCTGCAAGACAGAATCAACCCCCTTGGTCAAACTGTACCTTTTCTTCTTACTCCACCTCGTCAATAGAATCGCAAACAGACAACGATCTGCCGGATGTTCTGGACAGACAGAAATGCCTAAGTTCCTTGGCGTCTCTCCGCCACGCCAAGTGGTTCCAGGTTTGCATTCACGTCATTATTTGTACATAACGTTCAACTGTATCTTTGAATGCCTTTGATTTTCTCTCCTTAAGGAGAAAAACAAACATTTTGAGTGTCAGTTGTTGTAGTCGATCATCTTTAAAGTGGCGCTTTGACTAGTTGAAATGATGAGAAATTAACTGCTCCCTTATACTAAATTACAGACCTACCTGGTCCTTTTTCTTTTTTTTTTCTTTTTCTGTCTTTATTTGTTTTTAAATCACAACTATCAGCGCATCCTGTCGTTACCGTTCATGTCACAGAGAATTGCTCGCCTCTCTGTGCTTTGCTCTTGGTCTTTGGAAGAAATTAGAAAAAGAATGTGGAGATGATACAGCTTAAACTCAACCACCTTATTTGTGTCTCCAGGCCAAAGTCAATAACCTGAAGTCTGCTGTCATTGTGATCCGGGTCTTGAGGGATTTGTGTATCCGTGTTCCTACTTGGGCGCCGCTTTCAGGATGGGTAAGCACACTTTTGAAATAATAGTAGAATTTTCCATCTATCCCTGCTGCTGACATACCTGATTCATATTATTAAGAACGGTATCCAGCTTCTGCAGAGCTTGCTATTTATCTGATCGTTTGAATCAGGTGTGTTGCAGCAGGGAGAGATGGAAAACAAGTCGGACATCGGCCCTTGTGGAAGGATTGAAGACCCCTGCGTTATCTGAACTGATTATCCTCACTAGGTTTGCAGATGTGCTGGAGTCTATCCCAGCTGATACAGACAGGGTACACCAGACGTGTCAAACTCAAGGCCCAGCGGCCAGATGTGGCCCGCGAAATCATGTAGCCCACGAAGGCAAATCATGTCTGTTAACTTAATGTTTCATGCAAATTGTCTTCACAACACTGACATAGATATGAGAAACTGCAAGATTTTTTAATTACCAATCCCCCTTTAAAATAAACTGAAACATAGGTGAACAAACAATTTACTGGCTTCTGATTTCAAAACATAACCATCAATTTGTTGTGTAAAAGTGATAACATCAGGCAGGCATACATTTATATGTGTTCAAAGTCATAACGGCCCTCCGAGAGAAAACTGTAACTGAATAACTGTACTGTGGCCCGCGACAAAAACCTGTGTGACACCCTTGGGGTACACCCTGAACTGGTCACCAGCTAATCACAGGGTACACACAGACCAACAACCATTCACACGCACAATCAGACCAAGGAATAATATAGAGTGTTTTTTTTTATCTACCATGCATACAGAATGTTAAATCCCCTCATCATCATAAGCCGTTGTATTTGTTTCCATTCATTACATACTGTGTAACACAACTATTAGCATGCTGTGCTACTCTGGCTGTCACCAAAAGGAAATGGTGCTCAAATTATTTCGGTGATGCATGCATGTACGTTGGTAGATGACTATTTCAGGACCTTTGCAGCTTTTGACAATACAATGCATACTTCATTTAAAACAAACCAAACTACTGCTTTACTTGATTGAAATATGATTTTAACAGCTAATTGATTATTGTAAAATTTCCTTTTGGAGCCAAAGCTAAGAAATATTAACCAATACCCATAGTCAAATCCAGTTTTGAAGTTGAGCTGAAGTTTTAAGTGTTGGCGGAGGTCTTTGCTCTGAAGTTTGCATTGTGGTCCTCTTGTCTCTTCTTGCACAGCCTCTTGAATTGCTTGCAGAAAAGGCCATCAGTACATCTGAGAGACCACTAGGCCCAGGCGAGGCGTTCCGTAGGGTTCTTGAGTGCCTTGCCTCTGGAATCCTATTGGCTGGTAAGCTTAAATATGTCTTTGGAATATTATTATAATGAAATTGGCTATGCTATAAATGCAATTGAGATGAGTTAAGATCCTAATTCGATTTTATATTTGACCATAGATGGTCCTGGAATTAAAGATCCCTGTGAGAAGGAACCCATTGATGTCCTTGGAAGTCTCACCTTGCAACAGCGTGAAGACACAACTCAGAGTGCTCAGGTAAAATGAGTTTGCATATCAAGGTTGGCAAGAGTACCTAGGGATGTCGCAATCCAATCACGTGATCTTAAATCGGGGCCAATCATCTGATCGGAGATCGGGGCCAGTCACATGATTGAAAATCTGGGACGATCATGCGATTTTCATCTGACTGGAGATGGGGGGTGGGGGGGGGTCAGTTTTCTTAATATTTTGGAATTTTAAAATGTCACAAAATGACCAAATAATCCAAAACTATACGCTCGAGGGTGCATGGGAGTTCAACCAACCAGTCTACGTGTGCTTTGTGGACTTGGAGAAGGCATTCGACCGTGTCCCTCAGGGAGTTCTGTGAGGGGTGCTTCGGGAGTATGGAGTATTGACCCCCCTGCTATGGGCTGTCCATTCCCAATAACACCGATGTCAGAGTTTGGTTTGTATTGCTGACAGTCAGTCGGACTCGTTTCCAGTGAGGGTTGGACTTCGCCAAGGCTGCCCTTTGTCACCGATTCTGTTCATAACCTTTATGGACAGAATTTCTAGGTGGAGCCAATACGTTGAGGGGGTCCGGTTTGGTGGCCTCAGTATTGCATATCTGATTTTTGCAGATGATGTGGTGATGTCTCGGCATCTCCAACTCTGATTGCAGCAGTTTTCAGCGGAGTGTGAAGTGGTTGCGATGAAAATCAGCACCTCCAAATCTGTAACAACGGCCCTCGGTCGGAAAATGATGAAGTGCCCTCCGTCAGGGATATGAGGTCTTACCTCAAGTGGAGGAGTTTAAATATCTTGGGGTTTTGTTCATGAGTGAGGGCAGGATAGAGTGGGAGATTGACAGGCGGATCGGTGCAGCATCTGCTGTGACATGGACTTTGTATCAATCTGTCGTGGTGAAGAAGGAGCTGAGCCCAAAGCCGAAGATTTCACTTGACGGTCGATCTACGTTCTTACCATCACATGTGGTCACAAGCTATGGGTCGTGACTAAAAGAACGAGATCCCGGATACACGCGGCCAAAATGAGTTTTCCTCTGCAGCATGTTCGGGCTCTCCCTTAGTGCTGAGGTGAGAAGCTTTGTCATCAGAGAGGGGCTCAAGAGTTGAGCCACTTCTCCATGTTGAAAGGAGCCAGATGAGGTGGCTCAGGTATCTTGATTAGGATGCCTCCTGGACACCTCCTTGGGGAGGTGTTCCTGGCATGTCCCACCAGCAGGAGGTCCCGTGGATGACCCTGGACACACTGGAGAATGGTAATGCCTTGGGATACCACGGAAAAGCTGGAAGAAGTAGCTGGCGAAAGGGAAATCTGTACTTTCCTGCTAAATCTGTTGCCCCCGCGACCCGGCCCCGGATAAGCGGTAGAGATTGGATGGATGGATGGATGACGTGTTTAGATGTGTGGCGCTGCATAGGACATAGTATATAGTAAATATTCTCTAGTGCGGACTCGTGTTTGCGCTGTCCAATTTGTCCTGATAACAGAAATTCCTCATTTGGGAAATGAGCATGGTACATGTCCTTTATGAACCTGCAAGTATGTTGACAAAATGCACGTGTAACAACACAATCAATAAAATACAAAAATATACTGTCCAAAAACTGTTTATACAACAAAAACTGCAATGCAGGCGTATCCAAAAAAAAATCACAACAGTAAAATACGTACAGTATTTTAATGTTTATTTTTTTCTGTCTTGGGAAAAAATGTGTCTATTTTGGATTGTTTTGTTGGATGCATTCTTTGGTTTATGACAATGTTTGCCTGCATGTCATACAGTTTTCTTGCTAGTTGCAAGTAACTGTCCCGTTGATCACCGATGTCTGGTAATTCTTGTGCATACTGACGGATTTTTGTTGCCATTTGCATTGCTTCCTCGCTGGATAGTGGCTTGTCATCAGGAGTTGAATCGATGCCTTGTTTTTTTTAAAGTTTCGTAGATTTGCGTCTTTCCGACTCCAAGAGTCTGCTGGATGTTTTTAACTTTGTGTCCAGCCTCGCTCAAACGGATGCATTTCACTCGCTCCGCTCCAGTCATTATAGTTCTTCTACGTTTCGATGCCATGATCTACACGACGTAAGTGAATAAAGTTAAAATCTTTCGCAATTGCAGTAAAACGCACGCCAATAAAAAGTCACTTACACGTCTTCGTTTCGAATCTGATGAATGAAAACGGCGAAGCGAACGCGTTTCTTCGGTCGTGTCGAGTGGGTGCTGCTTTTAAGCTAGTGCCGCGTTCTACAGGACGTTAAGTGAATCAAGTTAAAATCATTCACAATTACAGTAAAACGCACGCCAATAAAAACTCACTTACACGTCGTCGTTTCGAATCTGATGATCGAAAAACGCGAAGTGAAAATGTGTCCCAGCGTTGTGTCTTTCCGTAGCATCGGGTGGGCGTTGCGTGTATTGAAGCTCCCGCGGCATGACGTCTCAATCCAGGTTACGGGTAGTGGAATTTCCGCTGACGTAAGTTCCGGTAACGTGTAATATCGTAGTCAAAATGTTAATGCATAGGTTTTTGTTCCGGGTGAAGGAAATGCCTTTTCATAGAATTCCGGGGATGGGAATATTTACTGTATAGACAAAATTTTTACTTGACTACTTCCCCTTTAATGCTGTGCCGAGATAGTGGTTTGTGATTCGGTGATGGCAGGTAAAACAAACGACTCGGACACGGGTGCACGAAAAAATATGATCGGGACGTCCCTAGTCTTAAGGAGTGACCCCTGAACCTTTTGGGGTTCAGGGGTCACTCCTTAAGACTTTCTATAACTTGGTGGTGGCCTCGGCCATCCATTATGGCATTGTCTGCTGGTCAGGCAGCATCTCGGCCCGGGACAGGAAGAGATTAGAGCGACTAGTCAGGAAGGCTGGTTCTGTCCTGGGCTGCTCCCTCGACACTCTGGAGGAGGTGGGCAACAGCAGGATGCTAGCTAAGCTAAAAGCTATGTTGGACAGTCCCTCCCACCCCCTCCAGCCAGCCCTGACAGCACTCGGTAGTTCCTTCAGTCAGAGACTGTTACACCCGCGTTGCAAGACGGAGAGATACCGCCACTCGTTCCTACCGACTGCTGTCAGGCTGCTGAATAAAAAATGAATAAATAAATAAATCATAGAATTATTTAAATGATATGACAACATATGTGAATAGTACTGTGACTATTGTATTATATTGCACTTAATTATTGACCTTATCCATGTTTGTATTTATATTGCACTTAATTGAACTGTGTTTTCTTTTCTCTTCTTTCTACCCACAATCTTGCTGCTGAAGGCTGTAAATTTCCCCAGTGTGGGACAAATAAAGGATATCTAATCTAATCTAACTCATACTATTTATTTTTTCTTTCTATAGTTGGCATTAAGACTGTGTGCCTTTGGAATGATGTACAAAGTTTTGGGGATTGAAGCAAAACCTGGTAGGCCATGGAAAGTACAAGGAGCCAGCGCAAAAATCTTCCAAGGTATTTTGCTCTGTTTTAAATCAATTCACAATTTTGTCTTTAATTTTATATGTTTGTTGATTGTATTGTTTTCCAGCTCATGGAGACCCGTCTGGACCCTCTCCTTCGGCTAAAAGATCCTACACCGAAATGGCAACAGGAACGGATGCGTCCTCCTTAAATAGCAAACAGAGGAAGTTCCTCAAATTCCAGAAGCGTTTTCCTCGGAAATCATGTAATCTATAATCCACTACTCATGCATTTGGAACAAAAAGAAAAAAGAAAACCATCAGACAATGCTTACACTCCAAGCTAGAAAAACAAAGCCCCACGTCCCTAGGTTACTGACAAAGATCTGCATTTCCTCTAGTGACAGATGATCTGAGCATGAACGCCGTGATGCGTCTGAACCAGTACCGGCCAGGCCTGGACTACCGCCTCACCTCTCAGACAGGTCCAGTCCATGAGCCAGTATTTGCCATGGCTGTAGATGTAAATGGGAAAACCTATGAATCTACTGGGCCCTCAAAACGAGCGGCCAAGCTTAATGTAGCCACCAAGGCAAGTTTCTTTTAATGTAAACAATGTAATGCCAGCTCTCAGAACCTAAACTGGTTTACTTATTTATATTTCATAGGTCCTGCAAGATCTTGGTCTTCCAACAGGTTCAGACGCCAAGTCCGAGCCCAAAGCTGATGATGGCCAAGAAGTAACAAGTGCTTCCAGCACATCAGATGATGTGTGTTGGATCTCTGCCTCTCCAGTGATCTTTTCAAAATATTTTGTTCACTTAAATGACACTAGTGAAATGGACTAAAGGATTTTTTTCTGCGCTGTTTGTCTGTTTTAAACAGGGTACTCAGGGTCCTATCCTGACCAAGAATGGAAAGAACCCTGTCATGGAGTTGAATGAGAAAAGACGTAGTCTCAAGTATGAATTATCTGCCGAGACAGGTGGCTCTCATGAGAAGTGCTTTGTCATGGAGGTGATCTGACAGCGTCTCGCACACAATGCACGTTGATGCTTAAAAAGTCAACCGTGGGCGGTCACACCTGTCTGTCCCTGTCTGCCAGGTGGAAGTCGATGGACAAAAGTTCAAAGGGAGGGGGTCAAACAAGAAGGAGGCAAAGGCCTACGCTGCCCTCGCCGCTCTGGACCAGCTGTTCCCAGAAACACCTCTCATGCCCAAGAGAACAAAAAAGCTGACTTACACGGACATGGTAATTGCACCCAACACACGAGAGTGGAGCACAAATTGACTTTCCCTCTGGGCATAATTTGTTCCAGCGTTACCAAAATATTAAACTAAAAATATTGTAATATGTATATTAATGAGGAATGATAACACTCCATAATATGTGTTACTTTCGAAAAACATTGGATGTTGATGTAATCAGAAAGTATTCCAGTTTTTGTCACACTACATCAAATACTTTTGAATCCTCCTTCGTCTGGTGTCATTGGCCACTTGGGGGCGGTGTAAAATGGATGGATGGATTAAATCAGGAGAATACAGTATTTTGTTTTATCTGCGAGCCAGATGCAATCCTCAAAAGAGCCACACCTGGCTCGCGAGCCACAGGTTCCCGACCCCTGATTTGGGGTGTTCCAATCAGGGTTTTAAGATGACAATACCGATCGTTCGTGCGTGTGCGTGTAAAAGCACTACAAAGAAAAAGCCCAAAGTATTATAACCCTGCACTACATCGATTTTTGTAGAACTTTTTATGATGTGTTGACATTTCAGAATCGGAGTAGAAGAAATGAAGTGACCCTCAAAACATGAATTAATAAGTCCAATTCTAACCAAACATAGACATTAATGTTGAATCATGAGTGGTAATTATTTTAACAGCACATCCCAGGCTTCGGTACTATTCGTGGGATTCCTTCAGATTCCGGAGCTCCTGACTGGGGCCATGGCAGAGGTCGAGGGAGAGGCAGGGGCAGAGGCTATTCTTCAGGACCCGTTTACAACAAAAGTAAGGAACTCAATGCTCTCCCTTTTCAATTACTCAGCACAGCTAATGTGTGAGGTGACTGATGGTGAATATATTCCCTTTATTTTAAAAGCCAACTACAGTTATGGGAGCAACTCCAGTAAAGGCTATCGTAAGTATATCCCAACCGGCTTCCTTAACTTTGTATTCTGTACCACTGAAGGTAACATTCTCATCTCGGTGCTCTGCAAATGGGTCAATTGTGCCGCTGTGTCAAATTTAACAAAACACATATCATTAACTAATACGGGTGTCCATGTCTCCACAAAAGACAATTCAATACGGTTTTCGATACGTGTGGTGCGAAGCGATTCAAGGAGGGTCCAATTTCAAAGGGGAAAGCTTCGATGCTGTTTGATTTAGTGGGATTACAATTTGATTTGGTATGTCTCAGTTTGAGAGTGTAAGATGCAATGACTTTTTTGCCGTCATTTTACATGCACTTGAATGAAATGGTCAGTAATGTATACTGTATATTTCTCCCAACAAAAGACAATTTGATACATGTCTTGATATATTTGCGGAATGATTCTGGTCGATTTGATGCACTCCGATCTTTTAAATCAAAAAATGATTTTCGACCGGTTCAGGGCGGTTTTCGTAAGACCCCCTACTAAGTAACTATAACCTGTATCGCAACAATGCATCTCATGTTCAGTAGCATCATGAAGCTGATGTGCTTCATTCCAAGGTCTAAGAACACAACAATTCAGCATTATTTTCTTTGGTCTTGATGGACTGTGCACAGCTTTGTTTGTGAAATACATTACATTTTGACTGCATGTGTTATTAATTGCAGTCAGGTCCACAAATGTTTGGACGTATGTATAATTTTAAGGATTCCATCTTTGTACAAAACCCCAGCGGATTTGAAATAAAACTGTGTTGCAAGTGCAGGCTGTGAGTTCTAATTTGAGGGTATTTACATCCAAATCAGGTGAACAGCGTAGGAATTACAACACATGTTATATGTGCCTACATCTTTTGAAGTGGAAGTCAACCCGAAAATTGTCTTTACAGTATGTTCTATATGGCCCCAAAAGTCTAAACACGGCTCATCTGTTTTCTTCAGTTGAGCTATGATTGATTGGTTCTGACCTGAGCCCTTGAGCAACTGTGATGTCATTTTCAGTCGACAGCACGTGGCAAAATGGACGGCCCCTGAGTTGGACAAAAGCAGGTGGATTTTACTGCTTGACTCTTATTCAACAAACACCATTTTAATTAGAATGCTCTGTTTAGAGTAGTGGAGGCGCATAGATTACGTTACTGTAAAGAAAATTTGGGGGTGGACATCCCCTTGAAGCTCATTCAGCTCATCTATAAAATCAGGTGAGTTGCAGGAGGGAAACCTCTAAAACATGCAGGATAGCAGCCCTCGAGGAGACTTGTGCAGTGAATTCAGACCTGGCATGGCGTTGAGATCACCTGCCAATACAAGCGTGTACATCAAACGTGAAGCATTTACGACACTGTCATGGTTGGACTTGTCGTTTGCCGTCGTATACTGTACAACTACATTATATTATGTTGAGAGGCGTTTCTAACATTGTCGTTGCTTCATTTAGCTGAATGAGTGTTGAAATATTGTTTGTTTGATGTATTACAGTTTTCCACTGCTGCAAAGGTGATAACGATCAAGATATTTGTAATTTTTTTTTTCATTGATAGAAATTCCTCAAGGGGAAATTGAGCATGGACTCATCTGTATGTTTTGATTTGCACACAGCACATGCAGGCATCCCAGTCGAGATGCCCATGTGATAGAGCTGATGTATTATATCTAATCAGATTGTGCAGGTAATCATATTGTTGTGGCCGGTCGGTGGATATCGTGCCGCAAAACTCAAGCTTCCAAAGCAGTGATGTTGTCTTGATGTCGTTCGAGATAAGGTTGCGCACACAGATGCAGATACTGTATGCCGCAAGGAAATAGCAGCTTTCAAAACACTTGTTCCGACAAGGATGTTTTACCTCCTTGTCAATGGAATATTAAGAGTGCTTGGATTTCCTAATGATCCCATTGTTGTTTTCGTATTGGCTCTGCGTGTTTGGTTCAAAGCAGAGACCCACTTGACCATCTGTGCACCAGCATTCATGTAATAGCATTCACACGTAAGCAAACAAACCACATTGTTGGAAAAATAGCACCAGAGTTCTTAGAACTAAAACATGTCACGTTTCAACACATATATTGAATACAAAAAAAAAAAAATGTCTGTCTTTCCATCTTAAAAGACGAAAATGTTTCAACCCCGCTTTTAAACGTATTGGTTTGAAGTACGGTACTGGTATTTGACACAACAAAAAAGATCAAGTAACTCTTAAAGCTCTGATGTCGACGCACTCGTAAGTCAATGTAGCAATCTATTTGAAACACGCTTTGATCTTCTTCAACACTTCCCTTTCTTCCAGATAAATTGTACGGCAACAATGGAGCCGAGACCACAGTTGCCACCAAAGCCGCAGCCGCCGTTAATACTGGCAGCACGGGAGGCAGTACTGGCTACGGCACATTTTACCCAGAGACAAGCGCCACCACTTTCTCCTCCCCACCCGTCTCCAGTACCAATGCCAGCACAAGCACAGCGACAAGTTACAAGTCAACACCCCCGCCTGCTGACCAACAGAGTCCCTACAGTTATGGCTACGGGGATGAAAAGAAGAAGATGCTTACTCAAGGCCAGACGGAGGTTTCAGTACAGGGAGGCAACTACTCCATGTACAGCACTGCTTACCCCAGCTCAGTTGTGGGGACCCAAGTATATAGTAATTATGGTCAGTACTAAGGCTACCGATAGCTGGCTTTGACTATTTAGTCTTTGAATACCCTGCCGTCATCCCATGTTAGTGACTTGGTCCAAGGTGATAATTTGATCTCCCTCCACAGGTTGGTCAAACCAGTCAAATTGGAGCACTCAACAGGGCTATGGCTCCTACCAGACCTACACAGGACAAAACCAGACCTCATATCCTGGAAACAGTGGCACAAATTATTAGTCATGCACTTGTGCTGCTTTTCTTGGATCACTGGGCCACCAAGTTCTGAGTGTTCACCCTTCATTAGGATCCCGGCACACCACATGTGAAGAGAAAAGTCTTTAAATGTCTCTCATACTGGAATGTTGTTTGTTTTTGTCACAGCAAATCATTTTTGCGTTTGTTAGAGCTTGTTCCCTGAAGTGTTTTTAAATATAGATTACCAGTTCTGTATGCCTTTGTCATAGTTCTGATTTAAAGCTGTACTATAAATAAGCTTGTTCAGCATGCTTGTCCATCTGAGGCTTTATTTACTGTCAAAAAATGTACTCTCTTAATAAATAACTTTCATTTTAGAGCAAACTTCTTGCTCGCCAGTGAAATTGTAAAGGATGTCATTAGAATCAACCTATATTTTTGTCCCGTCAGTAGTCTGGCTTTGAGGTATAAGTTGAGCTTTCACTTTTACCATGAGAAAGCAGCTCAGCCTGTATTTTTGTTTAAATGGCCAAGCATAACACCACTGGAAGTGTTTCGCAGCAGTTAAAACAAGTGGCTTGTGCACACCCCAATGCATGCTAACATGTCGCAATAAGTTACATGAGGTCACGTGGTCTTCATGTCAAGGCATGTTAGTAAAAATATGGGAGAAGAGCGGTGATTCTAAAGTCCACTAGGAAAACAAAAATAAGAATGCATCCTCAATTGCAATTGAGTCATGACATGACAATTGTTAAGATGGACTTTACCCATTTTGAAGTTGGAAAAATAGGTTTTCAAGCACATGATCAGTATTACACACACACAGTATATAAATATATATATATATATATA
>NW_017805882.1:1418990-1449232 GCF_001891065.2 Hippocampus comes
ATATATATATATATATCTGCATTTGTGTGTGTTTTATATATATGTATATAGATCTATATATGTGTGTATATATAATATATACACGCACACACACATATGTATGTGTGTATTATAGATATATATAAAACACACACACGTAGTACTGTACTCAGTCACCTTGAAGGAGAGGATCCGCACCACACAATTTGTTCCTGTTGTTGTTGAGGAGCCTGTGCAACTGGGTTTGATAAAGATAGTCGGCTCCTCTGTCAATGACCGAGGAGGCACCACTTAATTGAAAACCTAGTCATCGGTTGTTGATTGGAACTGTTTGTAGCTCAAAGGCACGCCCAGCACTGATCGGAGGTCGTTTCGGAGTTGGGCTGTTTCTGCTGCTGCGGAGCAAGCAAACAAGCTTGGCGGCCATGTCGGTGATATGTGCCTGTGTCAAGAAGCCTACACATTGCACATTTGCTCGCACCTTGATCGATTTTGCAATACTGTACAATGAAATTAGAGGTGCACTGGGGGGCCCGGTGATCCAGGGGTTAGTGCGTCAACCTCACATTGCAGAGGTGCAGGGTCCCTTTGTGGAGTTTTCATGTTCTCCCATGCCTGCGTGGGTTTTCTCCGGGCACTCCAATTTCCTCCTACATTCCAAAAACATGCTTGGAGGTTAATGGAGCACTATAAATTGTCCCAAGGTGTGAGTGTGAGCGCGGATGGTTGTTCGTCTCTGTGTGCCCTGCGATTGGCTGGCAACCGGTTCAGGAGGTCCCCCGCCTACTGCCCGGAGACAGCTGGGATAGGCTCCAGCACCCCGCGTGACCATAGAGGGGATAAAGTGGTTCGGAAAATGGACGGATGAATAGAGGTGCACCGATCACGATTTTCTGGCCGATCCACGATATTCCGATCCAGATTTTTTTTTCATAACCAGTAGCATACACCTTCAATATTTCAAAATTGTTTTATTGTAAAACATTGAGCAATACCTATGAAACAACAGAAGCGGGTTGTTTTAACTGCATATGAAGTAGTTCTCTGGCTGAAAATGAAAAGACACTATTTGTCATCTCACAGCAGAAGCGAACAGCGGCTGACTTTTTCACACCTCTATGCACGTTAGTCAATAGCACAGCGGTCAGGTACACCTGACTGAGTCCATGCCAAAAAAAAAGGTATACTGTATTACGAAAGTTTAAGGAAAAGGGTGACCTACTGACATAGTAGTAAATTAAAGAGGCGCTACCGTGTGGCATTATACTGTACTATTATAACGGACTGTTAAAAGGAATGCTGAAGTAATTGAGGAACTACAGTACATTGAAGAACCCATGATTGCCAACATGTTCTTTGACTACTGAAGCAGAAGGATCTCCTCTCTCTGAAAAATGGCTTGCAGGGCAACATTCCAAGATAATGACCCCAAACACACATCCAAAATTACGGCTACTCTGTTAAAGAGGCCAGACTGCCATCTCTGTGATGTCATAGAGGAGTGGAAGAAGTTTTCCATGGCAACCTGTGAAGCTCTGGTGAACTTCACGGCAAAGAGTTAATTAAAGCCGTGCTGGATAATGGTGGTTGCACAAAATACAGTAATGACACTTTGGGCATTTTCCCTTATGAGTGTACCGGTACTCACTTTTGTTGCCATGGGCTTAGCTATTGATAGCTATATTCTCATGAATTTTGAGGGAGCAATACATTTACTCCGTTATACAAGCAGTACTTTGACTACTTTTCATTGTGTCAAAGTGTCATCCGATGAAAAATAAATATCTGCAGAAATGTGAGCCGTGTGCTCACTTGACTGTTCCTTGATGTTGTCAATTGGTATTGTCCTTTATTTTGCCACAAAGGAGAGGCGTGGCTCTAGTTCCGTCAGAAATCTGTCTAGCTCCTTTTGCCCCCAAACTGTCAATTTATTTTTAAAATTTTACATTTTTCAGTTCAGAAGTGGCCATTCTGTTACAACGCAATTCCTGTGTCTATGTTTATACTGCAGCTGTACAAGGGACGTGGAGCGCTAGTGCTGGCTGCAACATTTTCCCCCAAATAATCTCCCAGTCTTCCATGGAGGTAAAAAAGAATGCGATTTGAAAAATGAGCCTGGTCCAACTCCTGAAGTAGCATCAGCTGCAGCTCATAAATGTGGAGGCTTTAAAATTGTGTGTAATAAGCTTTCCCCAATAAGAACGGAAAAACAGCAATGTGATGCGAGCGTACAATTTGGGCATTTCTGTCACCCATTTCTCTCCAGTAAAGTCATGAAAATCCTTTTTTTTTCTCCTCAGTTCCCCCACATATTGGAGCCCCAGGGAGAAAAACAATCCTGGTGCTGTGCCTGCCGTGGCCTGATGTCTATCAATATTTTAGCCCAAGTTACTCAATTACACGTCAGAACACGTCTACATAGCCCTGTTCTTTGTTGTTACCTTGTTTTGTGTTTATAAATACTTTTACTTTGTCACTTCCATGTAAAGTCCTCTTCTGACTCCCAGGTTCTGTTCCTCGTGTCACAACTAAAATTGCCAAAAATGAAGAAGTACATATAGTGAAGTGGAAATTGTGCTGTCTGCACAGACTTCTTACAATAATAACCATTGTAAATCACAAGGTCTAGGTCAGTCTGCACTCCCAAGACCGGTTGCAGTCAGCGTGTGAGCAATGGTCATGCCCCTGTGGCGTGGCTAAGCTGATAAAAAGGAGGAGCAGCAAGAGATCTGTGGAGGACAAAGGGTCCCGTCCTGAGGCTTTCCACACCACTTATCAGCTGTGAGTGATTTGATCTGCTTCCTAACTTGACACGCTCCTCGCATGCAAGTTTAAGCTTACATCAGGCAATGTGCTTCAATAGACAAAACATGTCATTTGCTGATTAGCTGGAATATGTCAAGTTTGGGCTACAAGCAATCACAAGTTACCATGAGGTAGAATACAGTAGTTCGTGTATTCTTGCAGGCGGAGCTGGGGGCTTCAGGAAGAGTAGGCGTGCCCAGTACGCTTGAGAAACTGCTTTGTCAGACCTTTCTTTTTCCTGCTTTGAGTTTTGTTTGTGCATGTGTTAACATGTTTCACTCATAGCTTGATGACGATTGAGCCTGTTGGGATGATCTGATTTGATTATTCTTTTTAATATTTAGAAGATGGCACTGATTCTGGTTGCCTTTGCGCTTGCTGCAATTCCAACAGCCTACTGCTATTCCGCTACTTTCCAAGACCTGAGTGGGGCTAATGGTAAGTATCGTCTCACATGTCAGACAGTTTTTAAAGTTCTTGATAAGACTTTTGTTTACCCTGGCAGCGAACAGGACCTCCATTAAGTTCCTGGCATTTGGTGACTGGGGAGGTGTGCCTTACCCTCCTTATAGGACTGTGGTACAAAAGGCCACTGCTCATGAAATGAATAAAGTAGCAGAGCAGATGGGAGCTGACTTTGTTTTGGCCCTTGGTGATAATTTCTACTTCAAAGGTGTGGACAGAGTGGATTCTCCGAGATTTAAGGTCAGCCCAAGAGACGTCTCATACTCTGACAACTGTTTATCGTATTTGAAAAGGTTCTGATTGGTTGTCATCTGAATTGAAAAAAAAAAAAAAACAGGACACCTTTGAGGCTGTGTACACAGGAAAGTCCCTCAATGTCCCCTGGTATGTTCTAGCTGGCAATCATGACCATGCAGGAAATGTCAATGCCCAGATTGAATATTCAAAGAAATCTACAAGATGGTAAGAAAAAAGATCTGTCTTCAGGATACAAATGTTCAGTTAATTTTAAAGGCTCAATGATCCTTTGTGAATATACATACAGAAAAGAATGAAACTCAATGTGTGAAATTTCAGGTGGTTTAACAACATAAAAAAACAATTTGCAGCAGAATATGAACTACTTGGACTTATCTTATTAGTTATACTACATTTATTATGTGGATAAAAAAACAGCCATTATAGCAAATGATATTTTATTTGTTTGCTTTGGCAAAACAAAATCTTCACTGTATGTTACATCTTGTGAAGTGACTGAAATTTCAATTTAATGGTGCCAGGTTCCAGTCGAGAGTTTCCAACCGACTTGCCACGTAAAATTTTTATAAATCCAACAGAAATGTTCCATTCCGTTGCACCCTGAGTGCTGTCTGTATAAACGGTGTGTATAAAAAAATTTGATTAATAATCAGGAAAAACTACAGTAGCCTTCTGTCTGATGTTTACGTTGACTTGAAATGTCTGCGTGAATAGCATATAGAGTGCTGACAAAAAAATGTGCGAAACTTATTTTTGTGGTGAACTTGCTCGACTGTTTTTCTCAGCCTGATTTGAATGTAGCCCCTCCGAGTCTCGCGTCTCGAGCCACACCCCTTACAGGTACACGACGGGCAGTGTACGTTTTATGCACTGGAAAGAAGCTGACAGTAGCCACGGCTGCTCAGTTGGAAACATTACTGATCCGTAATAGTGATACTGTAACACAGATGTTATCATTGTGAAGTTTAATTTCAAGTACAAGTCCTTAATGACTTAGGCCATCTGTTCATTCTCAAAATCAAATGTGGTCCATGATCACAAAAGTTTGCCCACCCCTGGTTTAAGCGCTGCCCTAAAGTGGTTTCCTCAATAAACGGAAAAGTGGTTGGCGATTGTAAGGGTTGCTGTTTTTTGTTGTTTATTAGGAACTTCCCTTCCTACTACTATGAGCTGGACTTTCGCATCCCGAACACAGACAAGACGCTGACCATCATCATGCTTGACACCGTGATGCTGTGTGGCAACTCTCTCGATTTTGTGAATGAGAAGCTCAAAGGCCCCTTGAGTGTAGAGGATGCAAACCGCCAGCTGACATGGCTGGAGAAAAGAATGGCTCAGTCTAAGGCCAATTTTCTCCTGGTGGCCGGTCACTACCCGGTGTGGTCAGTGTCCGAACACGGGCCCACAGATTGTCTCCTGCAGGGCGTTCGCCCCCTCCTGCTGAAATACAACGCCACTGCCTACTTTTGCGGCCATGACCACAATCTGCAGGTAACTCCTGTCAAATGGATTTCAATGACATGATTAATCTCAAACCCATAACCTCCGTTGCAGTACATTGAGGAGTCTGGGGTGGGCTACGTAGTGAGCGGCGCTGGAAACTTCCTGGACCCGGATATCCGCCACTGGAACCATGTCCCCAAAGGTTCCGTCAAGTTTTTCACTGGCCAGGCGTCCACGCTCGGTGGCTTTGTTCATGCAGAAGTGACACAGAACAAGATGATGCTCACCTTTTACCAGGCTAAAGGCACTTCTCTCTATCGCACAGTGCTCTCACCAAGGAATGGCATATAGATGACTAAGGAGTTTCACCTTTGCATCCAAATTCTGCATGGTTTGAATCTCTCTCTCTCTCTCTCTCTCTCTCTCTGTTTATCCTCTCTGACCTTTGCAATCTAATTTTATAGAAGGAATCAATTTTTTATATCTTGGTCTGAGGTTTTGAGGGGAACCCTGAAATGATCTGAAATAAACGGCCTTTGCGCTAAGACTGCAAGGGTTCTGTATTAATGAGCATTGTGACCGATTATAACTGATGAACTGTTTTCAATGTAAACAAGTCTAAATTCTACTCTCAGCGTTGTTCATGAAAAACTGGAAAAATATGACTCGCACTACTTGTCATGTGCTTTCTGATGAAGAGAGTGAAAGATAATGGTGGATTGACCTTCTGCCATCGATTCAGGCAAGGATTTGTATAATGGAAGCCTTGGATACGCTCAAGAAAAAAATGTATGCATGAATTATGACTGACAAGATAAACCAGTTGCTCTCTGTATAGACAAGTCGGGGGGTCGGCAACACACGGCTCCAGAGCCGCATGCGGCTCTTTAGCGACATCTAGTGGCTCCCTCGAGCTTTATAAAAAAAAATGAAAATGGAAAAAGATTTTGATAGTAGGCTAATATAGCTCAAATAGATATAGATACATGTTGCAGCTCCGAAAAAGGAGAGCTGTGGTGTTGGTTTTTTAAAATGTACACTTTATTTATGCTTTTAACATTCTCGACAAACACAGACACGTCTGCGTCCAACTCCGTGCCTTTTCTCTTCTCGAGAGGCGTTCAAAGACAGCCTCAGAAAAACGGAAATTAATGATCACTTCACTGACACTAAGAAAAGCGAAAAAAATACACCAAAACAAAAAAATCAAGCGAGGAAATTACAAAATAAATTCTATGGGGGATTTTGTGAACACACAACAGGGGAATGAATAACAAACAATTCTGAGACAGTCCAGTCTCCTACATACATACAGCATGTGTTTCCTTCATTGTAAGTTTTATAGAAGGCTTTTATTTTTTTGCAGCTCCAGACATATTTGTTTTTTTTTTTGTTTGTTTTGTTGTTTTTGTCCTATATGACTCTTTCAACATTTTGGGTTGCCGACCCCTGGACTCGTCAGACTCGTCTTATTCTGCTATGTACACGGTTGTGTATGTCATTCCGGGTGTTATCTAAACAGAGGTAGCCCTTACTCCCTTTTCCCCTGCCCTATTTCACTCTTCGTATAAATCTGAGAATGGGAAATGAGTAAATTACAATCACGTAATTTTCCATCAGTTTTCAGTTTGTTGAACAGTTGAGTATTTGTAATTCCCCCCTCATGTTGTACTGCATGTTTGCTTGGTGCTAATCAAATTGATGTATATTGAGATGCTAAATTGGGATGAGCAGTAAGGCTTGTTTAGCACCATGCGTTTGCTGTATTGATATTTTGTCTGAAAGCATTACAGCACTTCAGTCAGACTAGCAAGGTGGGTCTCTACTTAATAGTTGCACTTGCAGACAGACCACGCATCCTTTGGCAAATGCCTTTTCTTTTGCGTCCCTTTTATGTAAATAAATATAATCATTGTGAAAATAAAATGTGATCTTGTTACTGTGTGCTTAAATGTCCAACACTCTAAAATAAGGGATATTCACCTTTGGGGTAAAGTTTCAGGAGGAACTTGCATTACGACCTTTACAAGTGAACTTAATATGACCTCGTTTAAATTTCAGAAAGCAAATGTACAAGTGTCAGCGCTCGTGGATGTTTTGCACAACTTGCTGTTTGCTAACAAAACCGATCCATGAATTGACCAATACATTCAGAAGGACATCCACTTTCATACACTTCTGTGACTCTTCCAGTCTCACTCTATCACAGCCTGCTATGTTGCGATACTAAGCTCAGTGGCTACTTCCTTCTGAAAACATCCTGTTTGACCCGTGGGAATGTCGAGCTAATTGTTAACCAGTTTTTAGGTGTTGTTTTGGTTTCAGGATGTCAAAATGCAACCAGCGCAATGGTCTGTTCAAATAGTAATTGTTATTGTACCAGGAAGTGGGTTGGTCGATTCATGAAACAAACACCTTGGAGGAGAACAGTAAATAAACATTGAGCAGTTGGACGTTAGCACTCAAAAGTTTACATGTTAAATTAGTTCACCGGTTAAGGTTCCAGTATATTTTAGGTTCAGCCTGAAATTTCACCCGAAAGCCGAATATTCCGAACTTTTTGTGCTTACCGAAGAGTGTATCGTAAAAAAAAAAAAAATTCAGCAAAACTTAATGTCACTAGATGCATTATGCAGGTTATCAGAAAGTGGCTTGACTGTTGACTAAAACAAAAAAATCATATTTCACAAAACAATCCATATTGGACATCACACCCCGCAGTGTGAAACATAGTTTAAGGCTAGGATCTCTTACATGATCTCTGCTCGCCTCCACATGACATGCCAGATGAGGATTGGGCAGATTGGCAGAGATTCAAAGGATAAATTTAATCCACCAATTGCTCTTCCCCTAAGGGACAGCAGGATTAATTTATAGCACAAGGTGTTTTACCCTTTTCTTTGTTGACACTTGAAAATTGTATTTGAGAATTTGCAGTTATTTCTTTTATGAAAAATGATCAATTTCACCAGTAGCAAATGTTATGTTGATATTTCTGTATCTTCCCCGTCTTGAAGTCATTGTTGAACAATCCGATCAGCCTGGGTACAAACCTGCCAGGGTCAGCCAGAAATCGGGTTAAGCTGTCAAGTGTGACTAATGGACAGGTGAGGATCACTTAATCCCCCACTGATGTCAAGCCACGACTACACAGTCGATGCCTCGTGAAAGTCACTGCTGAGCACGCACTTTTATCTCACGTCATTCCTTGCCTGCATTCACCTTTGCTGAGGTTGTAAATGTCATGCGGGCCTTGCTGGCCCTGACAGCTCACCATTGTACACAATTTAGAATACATTTTAATCGTTGGGTGTTCGAGACCTCTGTGTGACTTTCAACCAATCCAAGGTGTTGTGTGGCTTTCAGCCAAAGTTAGCAACAAGATGAGCTGCCTAGAGGATGGATAGAAGGATAATATGAAAATGTAGATGATCACAAACTTAAGAAGCCAGTATTCAGCACGACTCAAACACGTCTGTGTTATATTCTCTTGTTAACATCATGTTATGAAAGAAAATCAACAATGGTTAACTGGTTCAGCATATGGAACACATAACAGTCTAGGCCAGTGGTTCTTAACCTTGTTAGAGGTACCGAACCCAACCAGTTCATACGCACTTTCACCAAATGCTTCATTAGTGAAAAATAAAATCTATTTTTTTTACAAATTCAAGACATTAAATAAACAACACATTTATTAAAACCAGGAAAAAAATAAAATTACATGGCATAAGTATAGTTTTTTTTTTTTAATTGTACTGTCACGACAGTCACACGGTGACTACTGAGCGAACTGAATTTCCAGCAGTCCTGATTGGACAAGCACTGTCATGTGATCATTTGCAGCCAGCGATAGCCAAGCGGGTGTGTCATAACTAATTGACATCTTGAGTCAGCTGTGTCTTAACCTCCATGGCAGAGGCTCCGTCGAACCCCTGAGACCGACTCACCGAACACCTAGGGTTCGATCAAACCCAGGTTAAGAACCACTGGTATCGGCTATGCACAGTTGCAAATAAACAACATGAGTGGAGTCCTGGCACAAATTCCTGTCTGTCATATGACTTGTAACTTTGCGCTGTCAGGGGTCACTGACTTCATATGTTTGGCAAAGTTTCAGTATCTGTCCTGTTTTAATTCCACAGCTCAAAAGTAATGAAACGGTGCCATATTAAGGCTAAACTGTTCTTCTAATCGTCTCTGCCTAATCTCTATATCCCTCACTTAATGTAGACACCCACGTTGGTGCCACGAGCAGTCTGACCTTGACAACTATTTATTCCACTGATGAAACAAGACTCCACAGCCTGGCAACCTGAAATCATTGTTTTATTCATTGTTAGCTTGCCAGCAGTCCTCCACACACTTGGCTGATCGACACATAATAATGGTCATGTGGGGTCCGGTAAGTTTGTGCTGTTCTGTGCTTCTCCCTTCACATATACTGTGGATTGGTAAAAATTATCCATGAAAATCATGGAAACATTTACCTGATAATTTTAGGCAGTAAATGGATTCTAAAATAAAGGGTAACCTACACGACAGATTAAATATCAGTAACTCGAAAAAAAATGTTAAATTATTCCTACACTTCTCCCTGTGCCTGTGTGGGTTTTGTCCGGGTACTCCGGTTTTCTCCCACATCCCAAAAACATGCATGGTCGATTGATTGGACACTCTGAATTGTCCATTGGTGTGCAATTTTGAGAAAGCATTGCAGTTATGATCTAAATAAAGCGGTGAGCTGTTTTCTGGGAAAAATATTTTCCGGTCGACAGACAAGCTATCTTTTGTCCAATTTATCCTCCATCAGAACACAATAAGGTGCCAATATGATCCTCGGAAAAATGAAAAAATCCTCAGTGTCTCTGTATTCCGGGGCTCTTGATGTGGTTTGCAAGAAGCTAACACGTTATCACCGCTTAATTGCCAAAAAGCAGTCTTTCTCAACCGTTGTCATTCTGGGACCCGCATTTTACTTTTGTTGCATATCGCGACCCACTTTTGTAGACGCTATGGAGAATAAAAAAACACCCTTTTGTTTCAAATTAGCCTCTGACAACACATATATACAAAAACATATACTTGCAAAAGCTGTTTAAAATTAGTTTGATGCACCGCAAAAAAATATCACTTGCCATCTCAACTCATGCTCTGGTCAACCTTTCAAAAGTAATCGAACACTCTCTCCAGTACAGTATTTGGGATTTTATGGAGATGAAGTCTTTTCATCCCGATGGGCATTCATTATAAAGGAAAAGCTTAACATCACTTAATGCCACAAAACTGCCGTTAATCATCAAATTAAAAATCTTGAGGCGATCATCATTAGAGGTTGAAGTAGCCATAAGTACAAATATCCACATCCATTTTGACTGATCGCAGTTTTCTGATATGAAGCAACGTTAATCTTTTTTACACTTTCATAAAGTGTTCTAGACTGTCCCGAAAATTGAAAATAAGAATACACGAATACACCCAAAATAGGCCTGCGACCCAGTGTTCGGTCTCGACCCACCAGTTGCAAATCACTGAGATAAACAGTGTAGTTGATGGACAGTCACAAAAAGGCTCCAGCATCAAAGAAAAGGCTGGAAAGACATTCCGTCAGGCATCACTCTCTTTTGGGATTGGCTGATTGTAGGATGGGCTTCCACTGGAAAGGCTGGTGGGAAAGAAGGAGGGTATGTACGGAATGACCCCCATGAGTGGGCTGGTCAATGGCGTCTCTGAAGAAGGTGTCATGGGGATGATGACGTCATCCTGGTCCCACACGTGGAAGGCGTTGGGGTGTGAGTGGACGAGGGCAGGAGGCATTTGGAGTGGGCTAACCCCCTCTGTCACGCCATCTTTTTTCACGTCCTCATCGACTGGACCCAGCAAACAGTCTGTGGATCGATGACAAATGGCAGGCGATGAAAGATAACCACGACTGGCACTGAATATTAAATAGTGGATCTGCTATCTACGGTTTACTGAATTTCATGTGAGTCGTAGTAGGCCACCAAAACTTCTTGCATTCTCATCCTTTCATAGTGGTAAGGTCCACTAATGAAATTAAAGAAAATGCTAAACATGAACGGAGATCTTAGGGCACAAGGGCAGTGTGGCATACTTTTAGTGGAATTCAGAATTATATATTTGACTGTAGAAAAAGGGTCAAATATCCATTCATCCATCCATTTTTCTACACCCTTTATTTTGCTCAGGGTAGTGAAGAGCTGGAGCCAATTCCACCTGATTTTAAGCAAAAGTCAGATTACAACCTGGACTGGTCTTCAGTCAACCACAGGGCCCATATATGATGTTGGAAGTAATGACGTACAGTAACTCGTTTAATGTACTTGAACAGGTTATTTGTGTACATGTACATGAGTATTTCTTTTTCTGATGACTTTTAGTTCCTAAATTTCAAAATAAGTATCTTTACTTTTTACTTCTTCTTCTTTGTCACAATAGGCTTTTGACTTTTTTCAATCATCACCGATGATGACATAATGTTAAACAGACTTTGAGGTGACATATGTAAAATACACCGCAGTGGAGATTTTGCTTGACTGATTTATTGGGATCTTGAGGACAAAGGCAGGAAAAAAAACAGGAAAAACAGCAGCATGGGGAACAGGAACCAGCATTAACACTAACGACAACAAATTCAGTGACGCAAGATATTCCTCGTCCGTGACCTTATTTAAAACAATTGTTTGATGCTGAAACATTTTTGTTGTGTTCTTTTTTTACACGCACGCGGAACCCATCATCAGTTGTAATTTTTTTTTTCTTGTCACTATGAACGCTACATTCATCGCCTGCGTAGCGGTCTCGCAAATGAACAGTGCTGTATACGTACGTAATATGATAATTGTCCAGGAGTGCCCAAGTTATTTTACTACATTCAGATGAGAACCTTTACGACAATACTACCTTACTACAATATCAGGATATACAATGGTTATTCACTAAGAGGAACCCAAAATAACAGTTTTGTCCCCTTGATATTTGCTTCTTACAGGCTGGAGAAAACAAAGCAAGCAAACAAAAACTTTTGCACCAGGCCCAAACAGTTACGTTGGAGTTGCTTAAAACTAAACTGGATGTCATTGTGAGAATTTTTGGAGATTGGGTGAGGTATATTACCTGTGATATCCAGCAGGAGGTCTTTGATGAGATGGCCCACAATAGCATAAGCCACAGCGACCACAACCACAGCGGCAACAAACACGTAAAAAACAGATTTTGGTAGCTGGATGAGGTCCCTTGAAGGAGGCTTGTATTCCTCATACAGTGGGTCCACATTCTGGACCAAATATTGGAAGGAATGTCTCTCTTCTTCTTCTGTATTGTGAAAGATGTCCATATTCCCAGAGTGTCCCAGGGGTGTTGAAGTTCCTTTAACAAATTCCAACTTAGTTTTACAGGTGATGCATTCCTGCCTTGAGGTGGATGTGGGTGGTGGTGTGTGGTTTCAAATGTTAGTCAAGGTTGAAATCCAATAAAGCAAAATTAAACCCACTTTTTCAAAATAGCTTCTTTTTTTTGGAATCAATTGTAATTAGATATTATTTTACAATATTTTTTCATTAATAATAATAATAATAAAAATAATACATTTTATGCATTATCCTGTACCAAAAAGAATATACATTAAATATTCTTTGTCTGACTCATGCGTCCTCTTCACTGGAATAATCCAAACTGCAGACTAAACCACACACGCAAATGTGCGCGCGCGCTCGCACACACAGTGAGCGAGATTGAGAGGAAGGACGGGATTAGATTGTCAGTATGCAAATCCTTCTCCCCTTTACATTCCAGACTACACAGATTAGCCCACTT
Organism: Hippocampus comes; assembly: GCF_001891065.2. Classification (NCBI taxonomy): domain Eukaryota; kingdom Metazoa; phylum Chordata; class Actinopteri; order Syngnathiformes; family Syngnathidae; genus Hippocampus; species Hippocampus comes. The sequence continues at coordinate 1,431,777 of NW_017805882.1, forward strand.
TATACACCACAGACAGAATGTGTATGCACTGTGAACTAGTCAGAAAATAATCATATTATAATTACATCCACACAGTCAATGAATGGAAACGAGTGCATTTTTCAGTGCATATTTATGCTTTTATTAGAGCTGCAAAACACTTTTGGGTGTCAGGAGCACCGCATTCTCTTGTTGCATGTTGTTTTGAGAGGGAAGAAATTTCATCTGGGCTGCATATTGCACATACAGTACATTTGACAATAAAGTTGTACTTACCTACTTACTCACTCACTCACTCACTCCAACTCACTCACTCACTGACTCACTTACTTACTTACTTGAATGCATGTTTTGTGAAAGCGTACACTGCTTTGAGCCGCAACACGCTGGCAGCGGCGCTGATAAACGAAAAACGATGACGTATAATCACCATTCCATACGGGCTAGTCTTAGCTACGGTGGTTTGTCTAGCCTAAAAAGTCGCTCGCATCCTGCATTTGGTGCGGGTTAGCAGTGCGAACCGCACCGAGACGACATCAAAATATGGGAACAGAGTGCGAAACGAACCCCGATACGTTGAAAGGGGGCAAATAGTGCAGGTTTGACTACACTTTTACAAAATGTAGACAATGTGAAAACCAGCGTCTTTCCACGTATAAAACTGTGGCAAACATTGCCATCTACAGGCCATAAAGTACAATTGCGATCTATTAAATTGGAAGGCAAGAGTTGGACACTGGGACAGGGGCGAGACTACGAAAACGAATAATATTAATGGGTTAATCTGTTGATTGTTTAATCAATTAATCAATCAGTCAATAAATCAACAAACATGTTTTAATGTCCATCATTTCGTTTAAAAAACTAAAACAGGAAATTATTTCAATTTGACAACGCAGAAAATAAATTATTCAGTTACTGTTTTGGTCTGTAACATGTTGGAAAATTGGTATTCTGTGAAAGCAAAAGTTAAATAATGATTAAAGATATTATGAATCATGAAAAATAATTACTGATTAAAAAGCGTCTATTTCTTAATTTATCAACTAATCGTATATTTCCCCCTGGCAGGGCTGTATTTGTTTTGTATTTTTAGATTCATAAATATAATATAAATATAATATAATAAATATATCAAACTGCACATTGGAACCATGAACAGCTGCAGCCTTGTATTAGGATCAGTAATGACAAAAGTTCTTTCTGTTTTTTTTCTCTCAATGTAAACCCGTATGATTCCTTAAAAATGTGTTTCGACGAACGCAGCAGAAACGACTGGTATGTGCATTGGAAGCTGGCACCCAAGTAACAATTTGGATTCGGTGCCATTACAAACACGTAGGTAGTAGCACTTGCGTGATAATCTTTAATTTCTTTATAGAATAATTGTATATGTTGTATGTTTCCACGTCAAACGTGTTCTTTCAGGAGTACACGTTTGAAACTAAAGCTTTAGCTATATAGCATGTAGCATCCGAGATTCCAGAAACATACTTTGTCTGAACTGCAAAGGAGCACGGCAGTCTGAGGAACCAGAATGGATTTTTTCTTTGAAGAAACACCCATCTCCCATTCCAACCAGAACAAAGAACGCGATGAGGACCCAAGAATGGTAGAATGTCACGTTACATTTTTCGTTTAATTTTTTATTCAAGTATCAGTAGTACACCTCGGTAGCCATGATTGAGTTGGACTGTAGACAGTGTTGCTGGTTTCATATTTTCGTAGCTGTGCTGTCACTGTCTCTGGTAACTACAGGTCGAAGACCCACAGGCCTGTTTGAGCAGGGATGACACTGACGAGACTTCCAGGTACTGTACTGTGCAGGCACCTTTCAGCTCCACTCACTTAGACTCAGTTAGGAATCGTTCACTCATTCCCAAGTCCCCAATTATTATATTGGGATATTGGATTGAAGGCAAATGAAAAATAATCTGTTCAGAATTACACCCATAACCACTAGATGTTGCCCTATTTTTAGCGAGCTATTTTGTAGTGCTGTTATGGTATTGCAGTACTGTAGCTGTCTCTCCTATACAGTGCCCCCTGTGTAGCCAGGAATTGCTGGCCCCCTGTGTAGCCAGGAATTGCTGGTGAAATATAGACAGTGTGACAGGAAGAGTAAATGAAAGGCATATCATAGATTTCGATCAGTGATTACAGACGAAGACCCACCTTGAATTTCTATGCGTCAGATTTCTTTCCAACCAGTTTATTTTACATGAACGCTAATTTTAATGACCCAATTTCTACAGTTTTTCAAAAAATTGAGTCAAGCACTTCAAGTCATTTGAATTGCTAGGACAGAATAGAGAAGGAATTTGTAGAGTTGTTTAACATTTGTAGATAAAATTCCAGTTGTGTTCCGCCTTACTTTACCTTTGATATGCATGTTGATTCCACAATTTAAGGAACTTTCTAACTTAAATTGTGTGTTTCATTGTTCCTTCCATCTGAGTATACAGTAATTATCCACTAAACTCAATGAATTTCAATCTAACAAAGGGAAAAGCATTCACTGGAAGTGTATTTACTGTACATCAATGAAATAAAGAACTTCAATGCCACCGTCTGCTCTGCTGTGAAGAAGAGCTGCATTTTTAAAGTTGTGAGTTTTGTTTGTGGAATCTTATACATATAAAAAGATGGATAAACAAAACGGGGACATGCCCTCACCTATGGCAAAAAATATCTTCTGTGTACTTTGCCTCATTGAAAGACACCGAGTTGAGTCTCTGATTGCTGTTGTACCGGTAGTTGCAGCCCCAACGACATCAGCAGAAGAGTGCAGGAGCTGGTCGAGAAGATTCACGACCGCCGCACCAGTGACCAAAAAGAAATTGAAAGCTTTCAACAGAATCTTGTAGCAAAGGTAGCCCTTTTTAAATAATAATAATGTCCACAGTTTTTGTAGTTGACCTGCAAACCTAATGTGAACCCCGCCCCTGCGGCCTGCCAAAGGTGACGGAGGTGTGCCAGCAAATGAAGCAGGACTTGTACAAGGTCTATGAAGAGAACAGCAGCGAGATGCATGTGAAGCTGCTGGAGTTGACCGATGTGCTAGAGATGTGCACCAAGCTCCACAGGGAGCTCCTGGAAGCCAGCCAAGTGCTGGCCAGCCTTCGAGATGGCCTCGCCGTCAGCGGCATAGCAGAACCCGTGACAGAATAGATTGCATTCAAGTTCAGAGTCGAGTTCTTTCCTCCACTTTTCAGAGATTATCAGTTACTGGTGGCATCATAGACTTGGAACAATAGTTTGGATTTCAGTCTTTAAGTCAAAGAGCACACAAAGCTTGTTTGCCCTATTTGCAGTTTCTATTTCATTAAAAGTACTGTGTAAGCAGTTCAGTTGAGTTTAAAGAGTGACGTTGACACCATGTTGGAGAGCAGTTTTAATGGTTTTCATGTGGAACATCTCAACCACCCTCATTGTGCATTATTTAAAGTTGTATTAAAACAACACAAAAGCAGCTCTTAATTTACAGTGTGACATTATTTTTGTACAGTTATACAGTATACACTTCCTTGTTGTCCATTTCCATTCAGGTATCATTTCATCAGATGTGAGGCCATCAGCGTTTGACATCTTATTCTTTGCAGTTTCTCTAAGCCGTTTCACATGGCTCACTAATTGACACTGGAGCAGCGTTGCGATATTGCTGCCCCTCAAGAGGTTTTGCCCATCTGCAGTTCAAGGCCAGTTTAAGAAGCTTGTTGGCTGTCACACTGCTCCAGTGCATAGAGTACTTTATAGTCCCCAAGGCACATTTCTCATCAGGATCTGTTCTTGACAAACTGCAGAGGAAGGCCTGCTACTACCACCACCACTGATGGAAACACCAAACCCCATAAATCTTAAATAGTCATTGAACTGCAGTCGGGGAAATGCTGTCCGAAACACCGATGACCTCATGCCCGATGGATTGACACCTGATATGAAAATGGGGGGGGGGGTGTGTCTAGTCACTTTTTGGACACCCTGTATTTGTAATATTGTCCCACAAATCAAAGCACTTGCTAAGATGGCCATCAAGGCATCTAATTTACACACCCAAAAATCCTCTGAAAACTTTACTTTTCAACTGTAAACGATTGAAGTCCAGTAATAGCTCTGCCCAGGATCAAGGCGTGGATGTCATGGGTTCCTGGCAAAAGGCAAAAGCAGAATTACACTACAATGTCTTTCACAGCAGAGCATAAGCATGCAGTCCAAAAACACACTGCTGATCTAAAGCAACGTATGGACATCGCTGCAGTTAATACGATAGTACTGGTACGGTCCCATATTTCCTCATCATGGCTGTGGGCGGGCTTGTTAAATCAACCCCAGAAGGCGGCATGTGTACATATAATGTCAAGTGAAACGACTGGCGAAATGGGAGACTGGGCAGAATAATGTGAAGCCGCTTGGCGTCATGGAGCAAAATGCTGTTTAGCTGCCTCAGCAAGAAGTGGACCGCTCATCGCCACAAGGTAAAGTATCATCATCATACAACCTGCTTTTTTTTCCTGCGGGAAAGAGGATCCGTCCATTTGAGGAACATGTATGCACTACTTAACTGAGCCACTTTTTATGTGGTGTAATTAATTAGTGACTTACCTTCGTAGGTGTTCACAGCCTCCAGGTTCATGACATGACGGATGATGTGGTATTCGTCAGCAATTCCGTTGCCTCCCAACATGTCCCGGGCTTGTCTTGCGACATCTAAAGCTTTGCCACAGCTATTCCTCTTCAGCATGGAAATCATTTCTGGAGTTGCTCTATTCAGAAAAGAACAAGAGCATCATTGGAAAGAGCCTTAAAAAAAAATAGCTTGACGTACGATCAAGTACTTACTTCTTGTCATCAATAAGTCTTCCCAGGGATAAACACGACTGCAGCCCAATGGTGATCTCTGTCAACATGTCAGCCATCTTCTTCTGCATCAGCTGATTCCTCGCCAGTGGCACCCCAAACTGTATTCTGATTGCAGCACGGAAATATTTCACATTCTAATCACGCTAAGAGTGATGAAAAGACAAAAAAGACCTACGAATTTGTCTATCAAATCGTACCACTTTGGAATACAGTTTTCAGCTTTAGCTGTGGTTTCAAGAAACATAACCGACAACAATAAGAAGAAAAAAAGTATTCAACTACAAATGCTCAAAAACAATACAATACAATACATCCTGATTTATGTAGCACATTTCACAACAGCTGCAGCTGTAACAAAGAGCTTTACAAAACAGTTAACAAAGTCAATAATAAACACAACACATAAGACAGACAGTTGTGCAATCTTAACCCCTTTTCCTTCATCCGCTTTGTTGTTTGAAGCAGTTCCAGATGAAAGAGGAGCGAATCAGTGTCCTTTCACCAGTGGATCAGAGACGTCATGCTCAAAATGCGCACAATTTTCAACGTAAACAAGAAGCTGTAGCGTCCATTGACGAAAAAAAGAGATTGGTTCACTTCTCCTGTCCATGTAAATCAGGTTTCAATTCCAAGCGGCGACTCTCAGTTCCAAATACGCATCGGCGCACCGCGCCGACGCTCCTCTCTCCTCATCCTCAACTTCAGCAGCCAGCCATCCTGGCCGCAACAAAGCAAACTGTCCAACAGCGCCGACATCTCCACTGAAAAAAACGGGGCTGTGAAAAGTGCAGCCCATTGCAGGCGCAAAAACAAGCAGCGGGGCCGACATTCCTCCCAATTAAAATCAGTGCTGGTACACGCATGCTGCCGAGAAGGCGCAACCACCAAGCACAGATTCTTCTCCTTTGACGAATGTCGTGGCCAAAAAACGTTGAAAGCAATCCACATCAGGTCCACATGACGTCACACCATGTGACAAAACAAAAGACAAAAAAAAAAAAATCTCCAAAAAAAGAAAGGCTCTTGAAGAGCACTTGCTGACGGCTGCCTACTTGGGCGCCATCTTGGAAAAAAAAAACTGCAGGAACAACACTCTAGAATGCCTGTTTAGTACACTGCAGTCTATAGAGTGCAACCAGTGCGGGAAATGAACAGAACTAGCCTGAGGGGTAAATTAAAAACTGCAGTTCTTAAGTGTATTTTTATTTTATTTATTTATTTTTTTAAAGGCTAATGGAAATTTTGATGACCGGTAACTGGTAACTTTAGAAAGTCACCAGCCAAAGAGTTAATTTAGAACCCTGTTTATAAACCTAACACACACACAAAATATCTCCAGTGGACTCCACTGACAAATGACTGACACTAGAGAGAGTCTTGCAAGGGAACCAATGCTGTTGAGCATTACGATCAATTTCGAAGGTTAAATTAATGTCATTCAGGTGGAATACGTAAACTACAAGTAGTTATTGTGCACATGGAGAGGCAACAAGTACCTGTCCAAAGTGTATTGTCTAGCTGCATGGAAACAGAATTCTGCCGCTCCAAGAGCTCCCCAGGCGATGCCATACCGAGCGTTGTTGAGGCAGCCGAAGGGACCCTGGTGACAAGGGTGCCCAACAAAGATGAACCGTCACTGGCTATTTCATTAGGTACAACTGCACAAGAGCTCTACTGGAGTGGAAATCAATTCAGTGCAATACGATCATGATGAACCCAATAGATTGTGGCGTTAACCGAGCATAGCATTGTGAAAAGAAAATGACATGAACTCCGTTTTGGAGATAACCTCACTTAGCAGATGAGAAGAAATACTTACAGCAAGACCAGAGACATTTGGTAAAAGGTTCTCCTCAGGAACTTCCACTTCGTCCATTAAAATCATGCCAGTAGCGGAGGCCCTCAGAGAGAACTTGCCCTCGATCTTCGGAGTCGCCAAACCTTTCATTCCGCGCTCAAGGATGAAGCCACGCACCTTGCCATCTTCGCACTTTGCCCAGACCACCGCGATGTCTGCAACAGGGGAATTGGTGATCCTAAGAAGAGGGGAGAGAATCCCTTTTGCAGTATCTACCCATTAGCATTGAAACGTTGCACAACTGCACACGAGGGCTCCTGTCAATCAATTCAGTGCATTCAGATTTTTATGAAGGCATGAGATTGTGTCATTGAGGACAACCTTGTGAAACGAAATGTCCCAGCAACCGTTGCTAGATTCCACCACACAAATATCACTTATAGTAAATTACCACTCGACGGCTGTATCGGCCCATGGTTTGAATAATAAGGCCAGCTGAATTCAAACTTTAGACTGACCGATGAGTCAAAGACTGACTTGACTGCACTGAGATGACAAGCTATCAACATTCCAACATGTCCACGATTCACAGAAGCTAAAAATAAAATCTTGTATTGATCTCGTTTGATTATGCACGTGCAACTGCTGCGGCTGGTGAGTGTATGTCTCGATCAACCCACCAGGTTTTGGCTCCGCTGATAGTGAAGGTCCCATTGGATGGGTTGTACGTGGCCTTGGTCTCCATACTGCTGGGATCGCTGCCGTGGTTCGGCTCGGTCAAGCCAAAACAGCCCAGGATTTCTCCACGAGCTGGAATACACACGCACACGCACACGCACACACACACACACACACACACACACACACACACACACACACACACACACACACACACACACACACACACACACAATGTGCAGAGGTCAGAATGGTTTTAAGTGTATCATTTATCCACACAAGTCCTTACCAAGCCTGGGAAGGTATTTCTCTTTCTGAGCTTCTGTGCCATATGCGTTAATGGGATGCATGACCAGCGAGGACTGTACGCTCATAACTGAGCGATAACCGCTGTCCACCCTTTCAACCTCTCTGGCAATCAAGCCGTATGCCACATAACTTGTTCCCGCACAGCCGTAACCTGCAGAAGGTACAATGGAACGAATGTGGACAAAGGAACGAACGCGTACACGTGAGCTCGATCATTTTCTGTACCTTTAATAGTGGGGCCTAGGACGCCCAACTCTCCCATCTCGGAGACAATCTCACGGTGGAAATCTGTAAAATGTTGGGAGAAATAGAAACAGCCAGGTCAACACTGATCGAATGATTGTGATGATGCTAAGACGGACATGAGGAAAATTGAACAGTAGCTGATTTTGTAGGAGCGCCTGCCAGCCATCAAGTCTGAAATTGAACAACCAAGTCTTTAATCACAGAACATAACAGATCATCTGATTTGCATAAGAACCTCGGCATTTCTTCTTCCTTGACAACAAAGCGATGTCCACTGTTATGTTGAGAGGCAAACCACATATTCTGAGTGGATATAGAAATGAAACCACAAAGTATCATCACAAAGTTGTCTTTTTTTTTTTTTGTATATCAGAAATCACAATTTAGTAAATAATACTTTTGGTTCAAATTCAGTGCAGTAATGGAACCAAAAAATGTTTAAAAAAAAAAAAAAAAAGATGTCCGATCTGTTGTCCAAACCTGTACACATTTAATCGAAATTTAAATTGAAACATGAAACATTCATTCTTTTTTAAGGAAGCACAACTCATAGTCTTCTTTTTATGAAATGAAGGGTGCAACCATATTGTGTGAACTGCTGAATTATTATGCTACCACCAATGGCATTTCTTCTTGCTTTTGCCTTCTCTAAAAGCCTTTGGAGGAATTTTAAATGGTGACAAAAGTTTCACCAGCGCTACTTTTTTCCCTCCCCAACACTTCACTGACATACACGTTTGTAAGATTCCATTTCTGACAAGCACGGCATTCTCCCAAAACAATATTGTTAGCCATGACGTCAGCTAGCCAGAAGCTGAGCTGCACTGCATTTGTTTACGAACTACTGTAGAGCGCATGGCAATACACTTCTTGTCCTTAATATGTTCTGTGTGGGATGCCTAATTATCAGCCAAGCATTATTACATCGCTGTCTCCTGCATTTGATTTTTAAAAATTATTTGTGTGATAATTAATTTTGACCACAAGTGGCAAGATTTCACAGGGCACATCAAATTCCAAGAGCCAGAGTTGATCAGCAGGCTTTGAGTTTAACAGTTGCACTCTTGAAGGGACTTGCAGACAGGGGTGAGCCAACACAACGAGTGGTGACGAGCAGGCAGCACAGTAGTATACTGTATCTTATAACTAACTACTAACTAATGTTCTAAAGACAACAGGGAATTGTTTTGTTTTTTGAGAAAATGCACATTTTGGATTCTTTTACGGTGTGTGTTTTTCCTCACGTTCATGTCTGTTGGCCATCACGATACGGGACATGAGTTTTTCTTGGCAGTAGTCACGGAAGGAGTCCCGGATCATCACCTCCTCCTCTGTCAGCTGACCTTCCAAGTCCAGAGCGTCTCGCCAGTTGAATGGCACCTTGGCTGAGGGTCAAAACATATCCACAGACAGGGGTTATGTCACTGTCACACGTGGTAACAGAACATGTAATGAGCACGGTTGGTTAGACTCCTTCAAAATGTTACGTACGTACTTCTCTTGGCAGCCTTTCTGACTTCTTCAGCATCTATTGTTGACATGTATAAATACCTCGCTTTAAACGTGTCCAATGCATTTTATTTTTGCCAAGCATTTCTTGAATTCTTAGAAAAAGAGCCAACTTTACCATCAACTTTGAGTGGGGCAGCAGCAGTTGTACTCTGGGCTCGGCACACACTGACAGCTGCACATTTTGGGGTGCCGGACAGCAGACGAGTAACACTTCTCAAAGCCATATTGCGCCTAATGAAAAACAAACTCATACTCATCCAACCAGTACATCCTGAGAAATTAAAATACAATCATCTCATTAGAAACGCACAAACGGTCTGAGGAAAGCATGCATGTGATAGGGAGCCTATTGTGTGAAGAGTGCTGTCAAGCGCAACTAAGAAATTTAAAAGTCTGCGTGCAACGATTTGAAGCGAATTCTGCTACCCACGTGACAGCGACTGTTCTCACTTTACCTGACCGTTTTCTTCTCGGCGTGTTTATCAGATACAACGTTCTCACGAGTTTTTGTCCCAGACGCTTGTTGTTAAGTAATGGTTCGCTTTGTGTTACGTCACTCGCCGTGTCACGTCCTTGGCAAATCGGAGGGCGTGGCCCTACGTCCTCGGTGCTCATTGGCTGGTTTTTGTGCCCCTCCAGTAATTCAAAAAGCTAAATCTTTTCGGTCTTTTTGCACCTGCTAGGAATGTTTGATTTTGGCTTGTGGTTGTTTAATCAGACATCTGATCTTGGACACACACATGGTGGTGTGTTGGCTTCCATGGTTGGGGGGATGTCCCAGTTCGGCCCGTCGGACCCCAACAACCGCTGGGGACATATGGCAGAGTCCACTATCAGATGGAGTTTCAACTCGCACCTCCGGCAGGAGTTCCACCACGATCCAAAGGGGATGCATGAAGTCCGAGTGGGTCATCTACATACCTGTCAACCTCGGCTAATAGCTGTCCTTATAAATGATTACGATTCCCCTTACAAAGCAACAAAAACCCGTACAATGGTTTACCGCGCATGCGCATATCATGCTTTATCAATCCGACCGTATGCAGCGATGAAAAAAAATATCCGATTAAGGATTACTTTTGCTTGTTTGCCGTGACAATAGTAGCGATCCACGATGCCATTGTCGTTGGCTACCAGCAGGTGCGACGATCTGGATTGAGCCAAAATGGTCTTTGTGAAATCGGTTCACAATTGTTTTTTTTTCCGTATAAAAGTTGTAATATGCCGTACATGATTTGAAATGATTAAAAAAACGTATAAGATACGGGGAAAACGTACAAGTTGACAGGTATGCATCTTCCATCTGGCTGTAAAATGGATGGTCTCTGTCGTGGGAGCCATCTCTGAACACATCACAGTATGGGTTGCTAGAAAGCTGAAGAAGGGCCTTGGTATCATCCCGGAACTGTTTACACGTTATCTGATGTATATCATATGCTATTTACATGCTCCGCAAAAATAGAGGAAGTGCACTGAAGGGGAGAAATGTATATATATTTTTTGTATTGGATTCTCTGAACACACATTACACGTGAAAGTGAATAGCTTTTCAATTTTAAATGTTGTAAAGCGCTTTGTTCTAGCTGCAGCTGTTGTGAAAGCGCTATATAAATAAAGCTGTATTGTATTATATTGGATGATGTTTGTTTTAGAGTGATAATCTTGAACAGCACTTTTATATGAGGAAAAGAAACTCCAGACAAGAAGTGCAATAAATTTTATCTAATTTTTGAACCCTATGGTAGTTTCTGAACAACATTTGATTTTTGGAGGGTGATCACGTTGTGCACTTGAAAAAAATCCAGACACGACATTGTCGGGCAAATTTTGTTTCGTTAGTGTTGTACTCTTTCTGAAAAAAAAAATGATAAAACATTCTATTTACTGTCAAGCCTTAATATAATTGATGGTGGTTTTAAAAATATAAAGAAACACTTAAAGGTCATGAAAACTAATTGAGATGTATCTATTCATTAAGCATTCCACATTAATTATTAACCCGTATTGAGATTGATTTTGGCAAACTGGTGCTGTATTTAGTTGGTATGGATCAATACCAAAATATGTAATATGGCATGCTTCTAAATAAGTATATTCAAGTAGCTGTATCACCAATAAGAAATTAATTTTCAAGTCATTGGCAATGCATCGTACCCTTTTGGAAATTGCATACGCTCTTTGGGTGGCTGTGGAAGCTGTCACTCAGCATGGTTCTCTTCCTATTGGCATTGTCTCCTCTCCGTCGGCGTGGAGGTAAAGCGTGCTTCTCCTTTGGAATGGTTCATTTGTGGTCCTCTCCCTCATTGATCTGAAGACGAATCCGTCCACGGATCTCCCCCCGCCCCCGATGATAACTATCCTGCCCGAGTCCTGATCTGCGGCGACTGGGGCAATATGAAACCGGAGGAAAAAAAGTCGGAATTTCAATTCGGTAAGAGTGGTTCATCTTTACCGCACTTTCCCCTCTCGTCTTTGTCTTTATAACCTAGAAGCGGGAGATACAATGACCGCAGTGGATGTTTTGGGTGTGGACCACATGACACCAATCGATGCGTACCTAGGGAGCATCGTTATCCTCCACGACCTACAGCTTGCTTTTTACTTTTTTTAAAACAATATAACGTGAAAGATTATACATTGTGAAATGTGAGTGCATTCGTGGATGTGTTTATGTGGTTTCGCTGCGCATAGCTGCAGGTACATCAAGATGATACACCCCTGCTTGCTTCCATTGGAGCAAATTGTATCTGCAATCCTTCATCACATTTGCATTCATTCAAACGATTCCAATTACTGTCTTAGACCACAGCGAATCAAACAATGTTTTGCTATCCTCGTCTGGGAAAGAGTTGCGTCCACATGGACATTACAAATCTCAAGTCTCAACCGAACGGGAGTCGCTATTATTGCACACACCCCAGCAGGTAGTTGTGTTCATGAATGACTCGGTCTGGTCTTGGTTGTCCAAACGCGAATAACCACGTCGTGTGATGCGTAAATCGACTCATCAGCCCCTGAAATGCAAAGTGTATTTCCTCTTCAGGGCAAGGGAACTTTATTTATATATTTCATTCACAAGGTAACTCGTGTGCTTCACATAAATACAAGTATAGCATTCGTAAGCATTCACAAACAAGAGAGTTAAATACATTTAATAGCAAAGTAATCAAAAGTAGCTTACTAAAATTAAAAAAAACTAAAAAGTACAGGACAAGAAAAAAATTCGGATATTTTAATTTTAAAACTGCATTCAAGGGCCTGAATCACAGGTATGGTGGGAGAATAAAAACTGTGTTTGTCTTGGATTTAAAAACATTCGCACACGGGCCTGAATTAACCTTCATTGTATAACAGCTACAGTAAATGCTGCTTCACTATGTTTGACTTGAACTGTGGGCTTCACTCATTGACCAGAATTTCCAGTATTTATAAGGACCTCACTCTGTGTCACATTTCCTAATTACCACTTTCTCCATGTAAAGAGTTGGGTCAATATATCACAATAATGTGCCTTTAGTGTCCTCATCAGAAACTCTCAGTCATCACAAATATTTGATACGTTTTTTAATTGCATGTACTGTACGTGAGTGTCCCAATGATCCTCGGAGCTAAGTTGCCTGGGCCAGGGTCACCCATGGCAAACAGGTCCGACTCGGTGAGGGACCAGGTCAAGGACAGCTCAGAGACCCCTTATGATGAATAAGAAAAATGGTTACAGTTTTCCTTTGCCCAGATACGGGTTACTGGGGCCTCCTGGAGCCAGGCCTGGAGATGGAGGTCGAATGCGAGTGTGGGCCTGCACCCATGGGGTCCGGCCAAGCTCAGCCTGGAAGGGCAATGTGGGTACCCTTTCCCATGGGCTCACCACCTGTGGAAGGAGCCAAAAGTGTTGGGTGTGTAGTCAGCTGGGCGGTGGCCAAAGGCAGGGGCCTTGGCGGTCCAATATACTCTGTATAAATACCAGTATATACAGCCTGATTTACTAAGTTCCCAAATAATGGGCCCTAAATTCACGCTAACAGGTCGTGCATACTGTTAGTGGCTATGTTACAATCTTTCACTAAGATCCCAAATAGCAGGAGATAAATTGAATGTTGCCTCCTTAACAGAGGGCACATGCTGTAGGTAGTAAGTGGGTCAGCCATATTTATCAGAGGATTTTGCGGTGTAGGTACTGTATATCTGATGGTTTTCACCATAGAACATCTGGGAAACCACCGCAAGCAGCAAATGAGCTCAACCCAACACAATAGTATTCATAAACCACCAACCAAAAAATTGCAGTGCAAAGTAGTGCCCATTTTTAGCATGCAAAAGTTTGACTAATAAGGCCATTAATTAAAAGACATTCCTGGATAATGAAGATGATGGTAGTCATGTGCAAAAAAAACCTTCATGTCAAGCAGATATTTTTCAAACATTCACAATCAAGCTTAATCCCTTAAAAGTCCATTGCAATTCTTGTCACTTGTGTGGATAGTTTATTTTGCAAAGTTGGACAGATGTAGGAGAAGTGTGGTTAAAGATGTTCTAACCGGTTAACAGTAGGAACACTGCACTGCTTTGTCTTTTAGATGATGTGGACTCCTTTTTACATCGAGGTGGTAAACACATGATCATGTTCATCATCAATGATTGTCATCACACCTATATGATGAGCGCAAACGGTCACCGCTGTTAACATGACAAGTCTCTGGTCTTGAAATGACAACACGTCTTTAAGAAACGTCTCTGCTTTGTGATCATTTACACATCGCGTGACCTAATAAAGGTCTTCATTTCACTCATGGAACAAGTAAGGCACCCTCACCACAGCTGACATTGGGACATAAAAAGTGTGCGGTCCCAGAAGTGAGACCCCAAACAGGAATTACCCAGAAATAACTGCCCAACAGGATACGAGAAGAACTGATGTGTGACAGTCATCAAGTGACAGAGAACTAACGGCATAATGTTACAGTTCAAAAAAAAAGGTATAACTGTGCATTTGCTTGATTTGTGTGTGCGAGTACTGAACCTTGTAAATGACGATTTAAGGCTGATGGCAGACAACAGCCATTGATGTGACAAGACATTGGACATTTAAGCACTTTGAGACCCTTTTTCTTTTTCAAATATATAGGTAAGGTGAATTATGCTATGTGGGACACACTGAAATGGGTTCATTCTTTATCTTCTGTGCTTTGGTGAAGATGTTATGATGGTGTCTGGCGCAATCTGCACAGGGACTCCCAAGGGAGCTATTTTTATTGCTAGGCTTGTTAGCCATAGGGCCCCTTTCTTTGTTTTGGATATTGTCAATACACACGCACACACTTAAATACAATCGATGCAGTAATTACAGTAGTGTACTAATTTTCACCGAAAAGTGTTATTTATCTGTGATCATGCTAATTGGATCGCTGCTGTGATTCTGGTCTTTGATGTAGAAATCAGGGGTGTCAAACTCATTTTTGTTGCGGGCCACATTGTAGTTACGGTTTGCCTTGGAGGGCCGTTATGAATTTTGGAAAACCATATAAATGTTTAATCACCTCCACATATTACATACACAGCGCACAACAAATTGATGGATAACTAGTTTTAAAATCAGAAGTCAAGAATAATGACGGTTATTGTGGATTACATATGACAATTTGAAATTTTGGTTCAGACTTTAGCAAGCATCATGGAACTTGACATGCTTGATTTGCTTTCGCCGGCCACATAAAATGATGTGGCGGGCCAGATCTGGCCCCCGGGCCTTGACTTTGACACATGTGATGTAGATACTTTGCAATGAAACATACAGTGCTGGTCAAAAGTCCTTTACATAATTTTAATGAACTCTTAAGTTAAAGGTCTCTTCAGCTGGCCAAAATCAATCAACATCTATCCAAAATGTAGAACCTTTTTTTTTTTTTTTTTGCCAAATATATTTACATTTATATGTAGTCAAAGCATTCATATAAGGATTCTTCATTCAGACGGTGGCGAAAGGACCAATGTTGCATTCACAACGTCCTAATTCATAATCATGCAATATTACCTTTTCCTAAAGAGCGCATCTGACAAGCTGAAATGGGAGAGACACTTGATAAACCAATTCTAGAAATGTAAATCCTAATTCTCAAATCAAAACAGGCATTTTGACATGCCGGTGTTAATGCATTTAGCCTGTGTTGCTTCATGGACAGCTTCTATCTAAAAATTTCCCCGACACGTATGAACCCAATCCAACCAGTTTCCTAAGAATGAGTTATGATAGAAATACAGCTCAGGCCATAACCCAATTAAGTAGCTAAGTCTGGACCTAATCAATCAATCCAGCCTCCTAATAAGTGAATATGACAATTCAACATGGCCCAATCATTTTAATTTAAGGTACTGTCCTTCATATCAACAAAATAAATAACAATTAAATGGAGTGGAACCCAACTCAGTTTCCTTGCTCACACATGGATCTGTCCAATTGATAATTTACCGAGTGCGTAACTAATCCAAGTGAACTCAGTTGAAAATGAAAATGGCAAAATTAGCAACGGCTTTACCGAATGGAAGAACAACTACCGGCATTACAATTGCGACACTTTTGAAGAGTGAAATCAACAATCCTGATTTCCAATGCACTCGAGATAGTGATGAATATATTGTTGCTTTTTCAATTTCAGGAGAGGTCAGGAAGTTTGACCCAGAGTTCAAGGGGCCCCTTCAAAACAGGTATGATTACTTTCAATCAGCAGTTCCATATTTTTTCCCCAAAGAACTGATGATCAACCACACGCTCTTCGTTTTCAGGGGATGCACGGATATCATATGCTGTTTGCTCTTCCTTCTTGCCCTGGTTGGCTACTTGGGTGTGGGAATTCTTGGTAAGGCCGACAAGCCATTAACTCATTCAATCCCAGTCTTTTTCACTGGAGCAACCCCCTCAATCCCAGCATTTTACTGGATTTTGATTGATTTTGCAAGGCCCACAGAATATTTGGTTCTAATGCTATATAAACATGGAGCCTACCAAAATAAAGTTTGGACTCTCTCCTTTCAGCAAAAACGTTGTTTCTATCTTTTTCCATTCTTCAGCAATCGGCATTATAAAATGGGTTCGTTTCATGAAAATGGCGATTCCTGGGCAAAAAAATGAGAAAAAGAGCTTTTTGTAAAAGCATGCATTTCAAGCACGTGAGGCACCACTACCACCTACTGGTCACTTTTTTACATGATTTACAATGCAAACGGCTTATTCTCATTCACAGATTCCATCATCCCCTCCTCCTCTCTATGACGCAAAAAAAAAAAGACTTAGACCAGGGGTGTCAAACTCCGGTCCTGGAGGGCCGGTGTCCTGCATGTTTTCCCCGTCTCCCTGTTGCAACACACCTGATTCAAATGAACAGGTTCAATGTCAGGCTTGCGCAGAGCTTGCTGATGATCTGATCATTTGAATCAGGTGTGTTGCAACAGGGAGACTTGGAAAACATGCAGGACAGCGGCCCTCCAGGACCGGAATTTGACACCCCTGACTTAGACGTACAAGTACGTCTTTGGTAGGCGGGGCCTAATTTTAAAAAGATGTACAAGTACATCTTGTGGAGTTAAAGAGTTAATGTAATATATAGATTTGGATGAACACTGTCGTGCCTTACTTTCCTTCTTCAAATCGGGCTCTTGCTGCCGTGTTTCAATTTAATTCCAGGTGTAATATTTACAATCTGTATTAAAAAAAACAACAAAAAAAAACATCTAATTAGTCAACACAGCGAGTCACTCATATGGTTTGATTGATGTATTTTTGGGGTCGGGAGGGTTAAGGGGGCGTGATTTGGGATTGGCAGTGATCGGGTTCTTGTGGGATATCAACCTGAATCCTATAATCCAGGGGTCCCCAACCTTTTTTGCCCCACGGACCGGTTTAAGTCAGACAGTATTTTCAGGGACCGGCATTTAAGGTGTGGCGGATTAATACAACAAAATAATATGGTATGAGCTGCATGAAAACTGTGGCGTTTTCGAAATATAATAATAAACACAAGGAGCGTCTAATCTGGCCGCAACACTCCGATCGCTATGGCAATGTTTAATGCCTTCAAAATAC